>NC_090346.1:46146549-46231630 GCF_035084215.1 Heptranchias perlo | reverse complement strand
TGAAAGACGGCACCTCTGACAGTGTAGCACTCCCTCAGTACTGCACTGAATTGTCCACTGAGATTACATGCTAAAATCCTGTAGTGGGGCTCGAACCCACAACTATTCTGACTCCGAGGCAACAGTGCCGCCGCTGAACTAAGGTGATACCTCTCCATAAGTATAGGGTCTTCTTCCATATATGCCAAACAGCTTTAGATTTCCACTATTTCTGCTGTTTTCTGTTGGTCTACCTGCCGGTAAGCAAGTCACCAGTATGCCAGAACTTCCCCAATTTAACACTGGCAACACCAAAGCTATCCCGTTCATCACCTCACCCCATGGCCCCCCCCCCCCACCAATGTCATCTCCCTCCCCAACTGCTCACTTAGATTGAATCCAACAGTGTGCAGCCTCAGTGACTCTGAACTGAACTTCCAAACCGCACATTCTGCCTCCATTACCTCGCCTGCCTTGCTTGAACATTCTGAAGTGCAAAAAAAAAAGGACCCAATAACGTTCACCTAATTTTAAGTGTTGCAAGATTGTAAAAGATTCTCCCCGTTGCACTTTTTGCCAACACTGCTCCAACAAGATGAATCATTCAAAAGTGGAATTCATTGCTTAATGTGATTTGTTTGGCAGGACGTCAAAGTGATCTGCGGAGATTTTGTGTGATACACATCTGGCTCAAAGGAGCACCTGCCGCTGATGTTTTCTGTGTGACACGAAAAATCTGAATAAAACACATTTTTTGTGGGTTGCAAAGCAACTTCTGTGTTTAAAGTGATGTAAGTTTTGGCTCCAAAGCTGAACCTTTGTCTCATTTTTCATATTGAACAGTGGCTAAAAAAAAATGATATCCAGAATAATTAGAATGCATCCACCTTAGCAACTGAATAGGCGATCGGAGCCCAGAACGGCAAAAGGGTCGTAGGTCAATGTCAATTCTTGCCTCTTGCGCATCCCCCATTTTCATCGCCCCACCATTGGCGGCCGTGCCTTCAGCTGCCTAGGCCCTAAGCTCTGGAATTCCCTCCCTAAACCCCTCCGTCTCTGCTTAAAGACGCTCCTTAAAACCTACCTCTTTGACCAAGCTTTTGGTCACCTGTCCTAACATCTCCTTATGTGGCTCGGTGTCAAATTTTGTTTGATAATCGCTCCTGTGAAGCGCCTTGGGACGTTTTACTATGTTAAAGGCGCTATATAAATGCAAGCTGTTGTTGTTGTTACATTTTTGCAGCTTTTTTATGAGTTGGCAGGAACATGCTTTTATTGAATTAGTCAAATATTGCATAGGTTATAACAAATGCACATCTGATCAGCCAATCAGGATGTACCTACAGTGATGCTACTAAGGCACTTGTTAACGGGGTATAAGAAACTCACAGTTTGTGAAGTAAGGGAAGTTGTTTATCATTGACAAGGAAAGGTAGAAACAAAAAGCCAGCCATAGAATCATACAGCACAGAAGGAGGCCATTCTCTGAAAGAGCTATCCAATTAGTCCCACCCCCCTGCTCTTTCCCCATAGCCCTGCAATTTTTTTCCTTTTCTATAAGATTTACTAGGATGCTACCGGGACTTGATGGTTTGACTTACAGGGAGAGGTTAGACAGACTGGGACTTTATTCCCTGGAGAGTAGGAGGTTAAGGGGTGATCTTATAGAAGTCTATAAAATAATGAGGGGCATAGATAAGGTCGATAGTCAAAATCTTTTCCCAAAGGTAGGGGAGTCTATAACGAGGGGGCATAGATTTAAGGTGAGAGGAGAGAGATACAAAAGGATCCAGAGGGGCAATTTTTTCACTCAAAGGGTGGTGAGTGTCTGGAACGAGCTGCCAGAGGCAGTAGTAGAGGCGGGTACAATTTTGTCTTTTAAAAAGCATTTGGACAGTTACATGGGGAAGATGGGTATCGAGGGATATGGGCCAAGTGCAGGCAATTGGGACTAGCTTAGTGGTATAAACTGGGCGACATGGACATGTTGGGCCGAAGGGCCTGTTTCCATGTTGTAACTTCTATGATTCTATGATTCTATGATTCTAAGTATTTATCCAATTCCCTTTTGAAAGTTACTATTGAATCTGCTTCCACCGCCCTTTCAGGCAGTGCATTCCAGATCATAACAACTCGCTGCGTAAAAAAAATTCTCCTCATCCCACCTCTGGTTCTTTTGCCAATTATCTTAAATCTGTGTCCTCTGGTTACCGACCCTCCTGCCAGTGAAATCAACAAAATACTGCGGATGCTTGAAATCTGAAACAGAAGCTCAGCCAGTCTGGCAGCATCTGTGGAGAAAGAAACAGAGTTAACATTTCAGGTCAAAGACCTTTCGTCAGAACTGGAAGATGTTAAAAGAGTTAAAGCTTTTGAGCAAGTACAGAGCCAGGGAAAGGGGGGGGGGAGGGGTGGAAAGAACAATAGGGAAGGTCTGTGATTGGGTGGAGGGCACGAGTGATTAAATGACAAAAGGGATGACGGTGCAAGGCAAAAGGGGGTAATGGGACAGGTTAAGAAACAAAAGATTGATCAGGAGTAGCTGTAAATGGCAGCAGCAGAACCATTACCAGCACTAGCTGACCGAAAAAATGGGAGCAGTGGTTATGATCTGAAGTTATTGAAATCAATGTTGATCAAAAAATCATTCTTTCGGACAGTTAGAATGTGGCAAATTAGCCTCCTTGTGCAGGTGGGCAACGCACCAGAAACAAAGGGTACACCAGGCAAGGGAAGAGGTTACGGTGATGGTGGATGCACATCTACCGCACATGAACTGAAGTGAAAAACTGCATGAGCTTAAGTGAGTGCAAAGGTAAGCAGCATACCGTGAATAGTCCATATATGGTCATGGCAGGAAGTAGCAGATGACAGGTGTCTTGAGTTCCACAGTGATGCCTGGAAACAGAATCAAGACAACCATGTGGGAGGGTTTCAAAGACCTCAGCAATGGCTTGCATGAGGATTTGGTCTCCAGTAAGGGCACATGTATAGCAGCAAAGGAACATCCGGCTGCTTCTCATGTTAGTCATTCCCCTAGTGATTAAGTCACTCCCCACGTGACAGGTGAGATCATCAAAAGCATTCAGCTCCCACAGCAAATACAGCACAGGACATTCCTGGCACAGAAGCAGGAATCTCAAGGTTACCAGCACAAAAGAACCCAAGAAGTTTGCAAGGAGATCTCACAGGTAATGACCAAATTTATTCTTTCAGTTAGGGACTCACAGTGCATTAGGTCAAGAGGCAAAACACCACAGCATATCATGTTGGCCGTAGTCATTGTGTGCACTACTACACAAATAAGAACAGCAATTCAGATTGAGGTTGCCAGTCAGGTTAACGACCTGTCCGCATTAAAAGGGTCTTCGTTACGGAAAGCAACTCAGAGCAAAATCTGCTGGATGTAAAAAATGGTTGGTCTCATGTGTCACTAGTCATGCAATGCGAGAGAAGAGTCTCCTCGGTCACTGCTCCTCGGTGAGATCCAGATATCTCATTCTGTCCTGGTACACCCACTGTCCGGGCTACCGACGGGTCTTGTTGATGTGCCTCCTACATCCCATGGCCATCTCTCTCCTCCTCCTCTACTTGTGTGGCTTCATTACAAACTGTGCCAACTCCCAACTCGTCCCACTGTTCTAATGCCAGTCTTATTTGGTGTGAGATTAACACACAATGTCAACTCAGGGGAAGTCAGAGGCTGTGGAATTAACCATGAGAGATCCTTAATTAGCTCTTCACAAGCCATTAACAAGTTAATCATGACTTACACCAATATCTCACACAAAGAACAAATTTCAGAAGAAGCGGTAAAAAGTCGGTAGCATTCATTAGAGTGAATTTATAAAATTACTCCACGTTAACTTTCCCTTTATTCAGATGGTAAGTTCAACAATTGGAAGAATTCCACCTCTTATATTAGTATAATGTCACTAGAATGGTTGCAGATGTAAAAAGACCAAACAAAATTGACACAAACTCATTAACTGCTTATGATTAATTGCAGTATTGGGTAGCTTTGTATGATCTGTGCATGTCTCATGTTCCAGTATTAAGCACGCCTTGTTAGCGAATGCTAATAGTATTTACTGTGTTCATGTAACCTCTTTGATAAAGTTAAATAACATGCTTGTCAAAACCACGTTCCACAGTCTCTCATAAAGATCCACTTTTGGTGATTATCGACTGGTCTTTATGTAACATGTTTCTTACATTAGGGTGTAACATAACCCAATGCCTTCCCAGTAAACCCACTAATTACTAGGCTCATATTGGCCAATTTCTTATTTCTGGAAACTTTTTCTTTTGGCTTATTAACTTATTAAAACAAGGTGCAGTTGGATCCAACCGCACTGAGGACACATGTCTCACACATTTGAACCCTGCTGGCTGGTGGGTTAGGGGCAAGCATGAGGTTGTTAGTCAGCATGGCTCAACAATTGCTTCTCCAAGCAATGGGGAATTGCACATTTGGACCTCTCTATCCACACAAAGCAGAGTGCTCAGGTGACAGTGTCAGGGTGAGAACTCCACAGGCTTGACATTCAGCGGTGGAAGCACTTCCACTGACATTCATTCCTTGTAGACTTCTTCCGGGTTGATAGGCAATGTTGCACAACCTGATATTTGATTGATGCGCCGCCAGCTCCTGTGAGCTGCTCCGCTCGTAGTTTTGCAGACAGCTGACAGTCCAGCCTGTTCAGTCTTTCCTGATAGTCGTATTCTCTCAGTTCTGGTATCATCCTTGCAAATCTTTTTTTTTTGCACTTTCTCCAGTGCTTCTACATCCATTTTGTAGTACGGAGACCAGAACTGTATTCTAAAAATGGAAAGAGTGCACCTTGCCAGTGAGTGCAATGCAAAAACCACATCGCTGCCCTCTGTGGACGGGATGAGCTGTGCAGTCCGCTGGCGGCTTGATAACATGGCAGGCTCCTCCACCTCTGACAGCAAGGTTTTTATTTTACCAATGGGGCAGCGTTTCCCCCAGAACCAGCACGGAAAACACCTCTGTTAGTGGGCCCCAGATCCTCTACAGGCCATAGTAATGCCTTGTTCACTGCAGACCACAGTTGGCAGCAGATTAGTAAAAACTAAATGCTTTCTCTTTTGGTGTGGGAGCAGGGAACAATGCATATTCCAGTGCAGTACTCGCACTCTACTGCAGTACTGAGGGAGTGCTGCACTGTCGGAGGTGCTGTCTTTCAGGTGAGATGATAAACCGAGGCCCCATCTGCTCTCTCAGGTGGATGGAAAAGATCCCGTTGGCACTTTTCGAAGAAGAGCAGGGGAGTTCACCCCGGTGTCCTGGCCAATATTTATCTCTCAACCAACATCACTAAAACAGATTATCTGGTCATTATCACATTGCTGTGCGCAAATTGGCTGCCGCATTTCCTACATTACAACAGTGACTACACTTCAAATGTACTTCATTGGCTGTAAAGCATCTTTGGGACGTCCTGAGGTCATGAAAGGCACTGTATAAATGCAAGTCTTTCTTTCTTCTTTATATTATAGAAATGTCTTGTACAGCGGCATTTTAATGAGAGGCTACAGTGTGTAAAAAAAAATGGTAAGTTACAAAGCAGTAGCACAATTACGGCTTTCAAATTGCAGCATAAAGCACAAGAACCATATCTTGCAGGTCCCTGCTTTTAACTCTTTCCTGTACATAATCTTCCTGAATGTATCTATTTTTTTAATTCACGGAAGTTGTAAATTCCCAGTGATTTTTCTGCGGCGTTATTCATATCCTTGCCCCGTGATTTAAACGAAGCCTTAATACAGGCCTTTGTTGGTTAAGAAAATACGTGATAGCAATCCTTTGGCTGGTGGAACAATGATTATTCATTATTTACAATGAGATGCACATGATTCATCAGCCTAAAGACAATGCACCTTAACTAATATCCTATATGCCATTCCCCTAAAATCCCAGTAAGATATCCTTTTCCTGTCATGAGACATGCACAGAAAGTGGTCAATTTAGCAAACAATGGCTCCCGTGCTCTCAAGTGGCAGATGGAAGACACAATGCAAAAATTGGAAATGACAAAGCAAAGTAAATCTAGCCATATTTTTAAATGTTTTGTGTGTGTGTGTGATATAGTGCTGTTGGCTTCCTTTGATCAGTCAGATTGCGGATCCAGAGCTCCAGCACATACACAGTGAAACGGCCTTCTTTCTTCATTAAATGGCCCCGGCCCATTTCCCTCCTGCTCTCCTGTTGCATCAGGACCCTTGGTCCCGTCTCTTTGTGCTGCATCAGTGGCCTTAGCTCACTCAGCCCTGATAGTCTCCACGCACATCATGAATGCTGGTGGAAACAGAGGGGGGGGGGAAAGTGATGTTGCGAAAGGATGAAAGAAAGGAAGTGGTTAAAAAAAAAACAGAACAATGGGAAGAGTGTGGAGAAAAAGGGAAAGTAAAAAAAAAGTGTGTTTCTCTCCCTTTCTCTGTCTTTCTTTTTATCCTTTCTGTATTCTAGCACACTCCTTTTCTCTCTGTATGCCTCATCTTTCTTCCTTTTCCTCTCACCAGTCATGGAGACAGACTTGAGATTCCAAACCTCTCTCCGACAGTGGTCCCTCGCCTCCCTCCTACACTTCCGTTTCTCTCACTTTCCCTCATCTTCTTGACCTCTGCTTTTCTTTCTACCCTGTCATTCTGGTTTTTCTACCTTCGCTTCTGTTTCTCTCTCTCTGTTTCATCTCTTTCCTCTCTTTTCGCTTTACCCATTTCTCCTTCATCTTCCTATTGTTGTTTTACCTCTCCCTTTCTTTCACCTTTTAGAGGTAATTAGTGCCTTGTCAATACCGATTTGGCCAAGTTAAAATCGGCCCCAGGGAGAGAGAGTGAGCAAGAGTCAGACAAGGATAGAGATACAGAGATGACAACAAGACAAAGCGTGTGAAAGAGGTGTACAGGGAGAGGGACAGACAGAATAGAAGACAAATAAAGATAGAGCAAAAAAAATAATAATTATAGAGGAAGATACAGACAGGCAGACAGTTACAGGAAGATGGAGACACACTTGTTTTCAATCTCCTCCGTGGCCTCACCCCTCCCTATCTCTGTAGCCACAACTCTCCGAGATCTCTGCGCTCCTCCAATTCTGGCCTCTTGCGCATCCCCGATTTTCATTGCCCCACCATTAGCGGCCGTGCCTTCAGCTGCTTAGGCCCTGAGCTTTGGAATTCCCTCCCTAAACCTCTCTCTGCCTCTCCACCTCTCTCTCCTCCTTTAAAACCTACCTCTTTGACCAAGCTTTTGGTCACCTGTGCTAACATCTCCCTATGTGTCTCAGTGTCACGTTTTGTTTTGATAGTCGCTCCTGCGAAGCGCCTTCGGAGGTTTTACTACGTTAAAGGCGCTATATAAATGCAAGTTGTTGTTGTTGCTGTTGTGAGCAATACAGCAGGAGATTATTACTTTTAAGTGGCAGAGGGTTTGGAGGTTTATGGTAAACCTTCGCAAGACCTGGTCCTCAGTGTCTTGGTTCAGGACATCTTCAGAACCTTTCAAGTTCACATTATGTTCCACAAGTATACAGAAAACAAGAATCACCATCAGAACATGTCACAGAACTCATTTTGTATCACTCTCCCTTCCAAGCGTGTAATGTTGATACAGCTGAGGGCTTTCATCATGGTACACGTATCGCTTCCCTCTTCCCGTCACATGATATAAAAAGTTGGCATCTTCTAATGACCATGAAGACATCAAACAGGAAAATAATACATGAAGTACTTTCTGTGAACTCAACCCCAACAATGGCAACACCCAGAACCTTGGGAATACGACACCAAGTCGACCAAGTTATTACATTTCTCTGCGCTGGATATTGTATATACAGCATTAGACAACATAACAGCTGTATCGTGATGCATTGTGATCCTGTAACATTACCTCAGGTTCTGATGGCTGTAGAAACAGCTTATATGGGAAGCTTAATCTAGTGGTGAGCATTTTGAATGTTAAATACTTAGCACCAGACGTATTCCTCTATAACCATTAAATTCTTAAAGAAAGAACTTGCATTTATCTAGTGCCTTTCACAACCTCAGGACATCCCAAAGCGCTTTACAGCCAATTAAGTAATTTTGAAATGTAGTCACTGTTGTAATGTAGGAAATGCAGCAATCAATTTGCACACAACAAGCTCCCACAAACATCAGTGATGACCAGGTGATCTGTTTTTTAGTGATGTTGGTTGAGGGATAAATATTGGCCAGGACACCAGGGAGAACACCCTTGCTCTTCTTCGAAATAATGCCATGGGATCTTTTACGTCCACCCGAGAGAGTAGACAGGGCCTCGGTTTAATGTCTCATCGTTTCATCAGAAAGACGGCTCCATCCAACATTGCAGCACTCCCTCAGTACTGCATTGGGAGTGTCAACCTGGATTTTGTGCTGAAGTCTCTGGACTCAGAGGCAAGAGTGTTACCCACTGAGTCACAGCTGACACCCGTGAAGTAAGAGAATTAATTATCAGATAAACATTACACCTTTTAGCCTGTTTTGCAGAAGGCAGTAACACACTGTTCTAATATGCCACCAAATCCCCTGTGAAGTAGACTGCCTTTCTAGCCCCTAACCCCCCACTCCGGATCTATCAGGAGCATAGTTTTGATGTTTGTTTCTTTTTTCAATTCAACCACTGACTATCAAATGTTTATAGGGATTAAAGTGTTTACGCTGATTGGTCCAGGAAAAGTGAAAACATATTGTCACTACACGCTCCAAAACGCATCCCCACGGCTGATATCACTGGACCACATTGGATAGACGTGGTTCATGACATAACTTCGAATCCCTTGAGTGCATTACAGGCTTCTGTGCACAATGAGTTTCCAACAGCTTCCCGTAAAATGCAGTGAATGCATCTTGACGTATGTTCTGGAGAGAAGCATCTGTATTTTCGTGCATGTTCCAACATCAGAACATGCACTCCCGCGTTCTTGCAATTTCGAACATTTGACGTCATACGTCACTGTTCTTACTCAGGGTCTCTGCTCTGCCTTGTACCCAATTTCCATTCGCATCAGGCTGTTCGCCAATGTAAAAACATGCTTCACCCCTGGTAATTATATCACCGCAAGTTAGCAGCCCTACAGTATGTCGGAGAAGTTACGGGGCAGTTTTGACTATCCGCCATGTTCAGTGCACTATGATGTTAGTGACTGCAAGAAATGGGGTTGTGAAATTGGTCTCGGGCAGTAGAACAAAACAGGCGATTGCGAATCAGCAGCCTGATTTACACCCCGCCCAATTGTCTTTTGACTTCACTGCTCAAGATATAGACACTTTCATCAAGAATTAGTTAAGGTACCATTTACATGGATGAAACTAAGAGGTTATAACTGTCAGGAAAGAGTGAACAGACTGGGGCTCTTTTCTCTAGAAAAGAGAAGGCTGAGGGGCGACCTGATAGAGGTCTTTAAGATTAATCAGTAATTTTATCAATTGCAATGGAAATGAAAACTGGGGAGAGATGTAAAACAGGGTTGCCAATTCGCTATCGCACAAAATCAAAATTACCCCCGAGCAATTTTTAAACGATTGACAGCAAAACAGGCCATTCAAGGCTTGCTGTTTGTAAGCTGACTGAGACTGAAAAACAAGGCAGGGAAACCCTTTTTTTGGAGCAGGGAAAGCAACCAAAACTTTTTTTTTTGTATAAAACATGAAAGCAACTTTTGAATTTCTGAAGTAACTTTGCGACAGCTATATTCATGAGGTTGTTTATTTAGCAAACACAGCGGCTCTGATATTTACACAAAGGCGGGTTTCGAGTTGAGGTGGGTGGAATTGCGTGAGAGAAACCCGGGGGAAAATTTAGCGGGTCAGAATGTCCAATTTTAACTTGATCGCCTAATTAACTTTATCCTTCTGGGTTTCCCGTCTCCAAGCTACGACAGTGGGCGTGCTGCGCACCCGCATCTCAACTCAACTATTTAAAGGGCCAATGCAAAAATGGGATTTGGAGGAGCTAGTAGGTTTTGGAAGGAGACGGTGAGAGTTATTGAACATGAGTTCAGGATGAGCAAGCCTAGCACCCAGATTTAACGATGCTTCCCTTGACTTACTGCTGGGTGCAGTCAGGAGCAGAAGGGAGATAATTTTCCCCAACAATGGGAGGAAGAAACCCGCTGCTCTTACCAAGAAAGCGTGGTTGGAGTTGGCTGAGAAGGTGAGCAGCAGGAACATTATGCCCCGGTCTTCGATACAGTGCAGGAAGCGGTTTAATGACCTAACTATGTCAGGAAAAATGAGTACAGTTGTTGATTCACCGACATCCTGTGGTGTACAACACCCTCCCTTCTCACTCTGTCTTGCCAAGCCTACTCCATCACATCATTCCTCACACCCACTTAAGTTTCAGCAGCACCAGTCCTTCACTTTCTAGGCACTTGCCCATATATCCATCCACCGCTGCCACTCACCCCAATCCTTATGCTATGTGATGCATCTGTCTGATAGTCACCCTCACCCAATACACTGCATCCATCGAGTGATTACATGACCATCAGTCGCTCACAGGTCTGTTCTTTCGCCCCTTGTAGGAGAAGAGAGTGCAAAACACAAGGGAGAGGGAGAGGACTGGAGGTGGCCCTCCACAAATTGTGCAGCTCACTGAAACAGAGGAGAAGACCATGGACATATGTGGCATATCAGCGTCCCAGTCAATCGGAGATGGAGAGATTGGGAACTTGCAGATGCCTAGAATTAAAAATACCTGACACACATGCTGACTTTATTTCATGAATGACTGAATTATGAGAAGCCTGAGGATGCTGATTGTCATGGTTGTTACTTTGCCAGGATTCCTTTGTCTTCCAGTGTCTTCATGCGTAGAACAACAGTCTGTGGATGTGACTGACGATCATTCCTCAGAGGATCTCATTCCTTCTGAGGGTGCACTGTCGCAGGATATAAAAGCCAAGCACCAGCGCAGTTAGAGAGTTAGTTGGGTTTTCACCAGGTGATTCACAATTCACAAGTGAGCACAGGCAGACACTGGTGGCAGGGACAGCTGTGGAGGGTCCGCGTCAGGGGGGCGCACTCTTCTCCAAGCTCTGCTCAGCTGGATGCAGATGCTGAACCCTGGGGGCCATCTTTGCGAATGAGAATGAATGAGGTACAGCAGCAACTTTGCGAGGTACTGGAAAACGTGCAATGCACACTCTCCACAGTAGTGGAGAGGACGGAGGAGTCCAACTCCAACAGTAGTGGATTGTTGTCCCAGGTAATTGCGAGAATGTCTGCCATGGAGAGGGTGGAGCTTCAAGCACGGCACTCAAATGAGTCTATGTAGGCCATGTCCACGTCCGTGCAGGAGATGTCTGCCGCCTTAAACGGATGACGGATACCTTATCCCGTGGCCTTACAACGTGTCACTGATCCATACCAAGCTGCTCTCCAGCAGAGTGGTGGGAGTGATGTTGTGCTGGCCCAGGAGGGGGATGATGGCGAAAGGGGATATGGAAGTGGGAACTCCACTCAAAGCGCTCCCATGTCTCACCCGTTGCACCCTCCCTCAACCAGTACCCGAAATGCTGCCTCGTCTCCCAATGGCCGAATCTGCCCCGGCACAGGTACAGGTGGAGCGGTCTTTGGTGGGACCCTCACGGGCCCCAACGCCCAGAGCAGTCAGGGCAGGGATATGAGCAGCCTGCCACTACCTCTGCTGAAGCCAGAGGGGATGCACCGCGTAGAAGCATTAGGAAGTGCAAGAGAAGGGTATTGTAATTCAGCAGGGGTATGCATGTGGGTGTTTGACAAAATGTTATGTTGTTAAACTTCCTTTTTTTATAACGGCACATAAAATTTAATGATTAGCACCACTTATACATCTTGTCCATTATTGTGTCCCAAGTGCCAACTCGCCCTTTCATTTGCTTCATGATGAATGTGAATAGATGACAAGACATTGGGGGAAATGCAATGGGTGTTTTGTGCAATGGTGGGGGGATTTGTGGTGATGGAAGCAGGTCCGAAGGATTTCATTTTTTATTATTTCCGGTCACTAACTGGACCTTTGAGCTATGGGGGCATCCCGAGCAGCAATGTACCTGGCTGATCTGGCAATAGGTGCTGCATCTTCAAATTGTTCGTCATCCTCCTCCTCCTCCTCTTCAACGTTCCCATCATCAGAAGATGTTTGACGGGCGCCTTGGTCATCCTCCACCTCTAATCCTCTCTGCTGCGCTATGTTGTGCAGGACGCAGCACATCACTATGTGGCTCTCGTAGCGTTCTTGGTGGGATTCCCCACAGATGCCATGAGTCAAGTTTGAAGGGGGTTATCAGGATGTCCCAAAGCACTTTACAGCCAATTAAGTATTTTTAAAGTGTAGTCACTCTTGTAATGTAGGAAACGAGGCAGCCAATTTGCGCACAGCAAGATCCCACAAACAGCAATGTGATAATGACCAGATAATCTGTTTTTAGTTACAGCGGTTGAGGGATAAATATTGGCCCAGGACATCGGGGAGAACTCCCCTGCTCTTCTTCGAATAGTTCCATCGGATCTTTTACGTCTACCTGAGAGGGCAGACGGGGTCTCGGTTTAACGTCTTATCCGAAAGACTGCACCTCCATCAGCGCAGCACTCCCTCAGTACTGCACTGGAAGTGTCAGCCTGGATTATGTGCTCAAGTCTCTGGAGTGGGACTTGAACCCACAAGCTTCTGACTCTGAGGCGAGAGTGCTACCCACAAATGTATTTATTTATCTATCTGCAGCAGATAAGGTAAACACGATTTGTTTATTTTCCAAGAATTAATCAAAAAATCATTTACTTGGGTAGAACTCTTTCAAATATCTTTCCAAATCCTTTTAGTGAAGATGTGCACCCCTCCCCCACATTTTAGCAGCCTCTTTGCAACAGACTCACTCTGAACAACAGCACAGTACTTTAAATACTGTACATTGTTTATTTGCTGGAGAATTTATAACCTTGTCACACTGCTGGATGACTTCACCGGCACTTTCTTTCTGTGTGACAGGAAATCAGTCATAAATTTCAGCACTTTCAACAACCTAAAATTTAACAAACTGCGTTCACACTTACTGACTGAAAACAAAGGCCAACGTGCAGCACATTACAATACACTGAGCAGAAAGTGCACTTTGTATCGCTCAAAGGTGGGTGTGGCACGACTGCATGGAAATTCATTCGTGATAATCTGTTTCAAGTTTCATCTGTAGAGGTCTAGTTGGTCCATATCAAATTGAAACAAGGATGCACCTTATTCACGTTCAATATTTTAACTTTTGTTATTGATGGCAAACTTTTACTTTTTTTCCCAAAGTCAACAACTTAGGGTTTCAGTGATCTTCTGAAAATAGTCTTTTAAAGACGCTGTCCATAGTTGCCCATTGCGAGTACCATGCAAAACTATTTGCAAAAGTTTTCAAATAGTTAACAAATAAAAAAATCCAGTTTCAAGTTAATCTTGTGGATTACAAAACTACACAAGGCGACTAGCCTGTTAAACATACCTTCTGACCCACAGACCCTGTTCAATGTTGCCGTACATTATTTTACACCCACAAAGACATTCAAAACTATTTGAAGTTGAAAGTTGTCTTTTGTTTTCTGGACACTTTCAAATAGTAAGATATAAAAAATCTCTCCAGTACCTGTAGAAGATCAGGCTAGTTCAGTAGATTTGCTTATTTCATTGAAATTTTGAAGGTTTTAATGTGTAAATTAAATTTGTAAACACTGCTTATTCAGAAATCAATGGGTCCCACCATGCACAGAGAGCAAACATTCTCACTATTTATCTTTTAACAGTTAGCATTTATTTTTTAAACAATTTTCATTATTTAATCATTATTTAGTGCTGAGTTGCACCAGCACTGTGGGACATTTAGCATTTGTGCTGTTTATTCGGCTTCTCTGATATATCACTGGGAAAATGCACTTGTACGATGTGGTAGTGAGCAAGGTTCAATTTCTGTTCTGTGTTGAGGTAACTGATTGAATCTGAGGCAGCAAGTGGCACCAGGTCCCTTGGTAGGAAGGGAGGAAAAAAAAAAATCAACCCATGCTCCTGCTTCCAATTGCTGTTCGGTGACCCCCCTCCTGGAAAATGCCCATGGACGGCAAGTGAGGATAACACATGCTACAGGATGTCATGTCCTTCATTTATGATTATTCTATCTTAGTCTTACTACTTCCTCCATCACCATCTGTTGATCCCCTACTTTAACCGACACCAAGTTCTTTCTCCTACCTCCCTGAAAATAATTAAACAGCACTATTAATATCTCTATGATCCCAAATCCCTTTCTGAAAGTTATCAATCCAGTTCCTTTTTAAAGGTATGAATTGACTACAAATCAACTATCTTTTCTAGGAGTCTGTTTCACATATCCACTATCCATGGTGAAAAAGCTTTCTAATCTCTGATCATGCTTGAGGCTTGTAGATTTTGTATTTGTGTCCTCTAATCTTATGCGATTGTCCAAGTTAAATAGCTTGTTTACTTCCACCTCATCTACACGTTTCATTATTTTTAGACCTGTATCATATCTCCTCTTAAGACTTTTCTCCAGCAAAAGTAAGTTTAGTTTCTCCTCATCATTGAGTCCCTAAGGCCTAGAATCACCCGGCTCATTCTTCTCTCAACCCTTTCTAATGTATCTATATCCCTTTTGAGACCAGGTGACCAAAACTGTGTGCTATATTCCAGACTTGGTTTCACCATTGACCTGTACATTGTCAACATAATTTGTTCTGACTTGTAATCCAATGCCCTCCAGATGCATCCAAGTGCTGATTTATATCTGATAAGTGCTTCACACTCACCAGATGCTTTCAGGGTACGATCAGCAATCACTCCCAAATCCTTTTCAGTTTCTTCTGTCGGAAATCCTTTCATGTTGTACATGTTGACTGTTACCTGTTCCTAGATATATTACCCTACATTTATATCCATCTGCCATATCTCAGTTCAGCTACAGGGTGGCAGTAGTGGTACTGTACTATAATGGCCTCCGTGCCCTTTTGGCTACGGAAGGGAGCAATCAACCAGCGCTCTAGCTCTTGATCACTATCTAGTGTCCTGGCCAATACTTAACCCTCAACCAACATCACTAAAACAGATTATCTGGTCATTTATCTCATTGCTGTTTGTGGGACCTTGTGGTACGCAAATTGGCTGCTGCGTTTCCTACATTACAACAGTGACTACACTTAAAAGAAACTTCATTGGCTGCAAAGCGCTTTGAGACGTTCTGAGGTTGTGAAAGGCGCTATATAAATGCGAGTCTTTCTTTAGCGATCCCGGTTTGAAAGTCCACGTGTGGGCATTGGGTGAGGATAGAATTAGATTCTATCTGGTCGGCCACAGACTCCATTTCCTGCCTCCATACATATTTTCTCTGCCACTGGTTTTTGGCAACCGATGTTTTAAGTTTATGCTATTTACTATCTTGTTCAATTACTGTTAAATAAATTCATTTGGGAATTAAAGCCCAAAACAAGATCTAGTGTACTGTCATTCTGCCGTTTCTCAGACATGGAGGATCTGTGGAGGAATGGGATAGAACCAATAGCCAAGGTAACCTAAAGTTGTTATCCCAGGTATGTAACCAAATGTACATAGATATCATGGCAAGTGTTAACACTCTTGAAGATGTAGGAAGCGAGGGCTCACCTTTGAGAGTAGTCAGAAACACATAAGCCAAAAATATCTAGAGCAAGACCAAAAATGTAACAGCAAGACTAAACCCTGTGTGCTGGGACTGGAAAATCTACCCAATTGTGTCTTAAGTTTAAATAAATTAATGCTACAAGTATTTTTTTTTAACATAACGTCCTGCTTTTCATAATGGCAACTGTTAGAGCAGGTATGTGATTCTGATCCATTCTCTGGCCCTACTACATTTTATCATGGATGGGCTTGAAAGGCGTACATTTTTGGCATGTAGGCTTGCCAGTTACTAAGTCTGAACTGGAAAATGATCAAACCCACGTAAACAGACGATCTAAACTTAAATTGGTTTATGTATCACAGTGCGCCGTGCCAAGAATTGTGTGGGAGATACAATGACACATACAGCAATTAGAAACAATAAAAAGGGAGAATGTATGCTTTCTTAAGTCAGTGCAATGAAAAAAAGGGAGAGAAGCGAACCAGCACGTGGACTAAGCTTCCAGAAAGAAAGGCTAATGGGGCTTTCTTTGGTTGACTAACAGATATAGGTGCATAAAAATCAAATATAATTCTGTGTCAAACCAATTCTAGATATCCATACACATTATGTAATAGTAACCATTAACTTTAAGGCACATACTATCCACTCCAATACCCAAAAGGCAGGGGGTTCTGACAACTGCATCTGGGAAGAACAGTGATTCAAAGTGTCAGTAAAGGACCTCACAGCATTTAACTTTGCATTATAGCAGCAATGTTGCCATAGCACTGAATGTACACTAATCTCATGTACAAAATACACTATTGTAATTATTCAGTACTTCACAATCTAATTATGCAGAGAAGTCCTTTCCACTGAGAACTTTCAGGATAGAATAATACAGCCTGGAACAAAATCTGTTTGTGTGTATTTGAATTACAACAGAATCCCGAATGAACATTTACACACAAAAGAATAGAATTAGGATCTGATTACTTCATCAGTCCCTGGAGAATAGTCTCAGTGCGGAGTGGTCACTTAATCTGGGCCTGGTCTGCTCTAAAGCCCAGCAAGTGCAAACAATTTCACACCAAGGTTTGGGAGTATCTTTGATAGAAAAAGATGACTCTTTAACATAATCAATAAATCATTCGACCCAACTGCATCTCAGCCTTCATAGTATTCTGCCTGACTCGATTTAACAATTGTGGCTCTTTTGCACTTTCTCCACTTACTTTTTTATTGAGGAGAAGGAAGAGAGGAGGGAAAATGTGGCATACCCAGGATTCATCAAATGCTAACAAATGAATCAAGTAAAAAGAACACTTGAAGAAAAAATACAAATGCTTTACTAAGAGAATCTGATTATGCACACCCCCTTTCTCAACATGGAACTGCAGTGTAGGACTGCAATGTAGGTTTCACTCAGTTTTGTTTCACTTGATCTCTGGAAAAATGAATAAATCTCAGGCCAAGGGACAAAGAAATGTCACTGCGACCCTGCTAAAACATAACAATAGGGGAAGCGAAGGGCTGAGCTCACCTCCCTTTGTGCATGCCTTGGGGGGAGAGGAGGGGATTTAGCCTGTACTGAAACCGACAAAAACACTAGCTGAAACTTGGTGAATTATGGGTTTTTTTGATTAAACAATGGAACATTTAATTGGTAAGTTGCAATTTTTGGTGAAATTATACATGAATTTAGTCAATGCGATAGTTTCTACATTATTGTTTACTTCAGACAAATCAAGTGACTTTTGCCTTTTTATCAAAGAAGTCAAATAACTAAATGCAGGGTACAATTAGAAATCATAGAATTATAATTTATTTTGAATTAAAATATATTTAGTACAAATACAATAATTTTTTTGGTGCCTTAAGTTTCCCCATGACTTTTGTTTAGGTTATTTTAATCTCATGCTGTGCTCAAAATAAGATTTAAAATATATTTCGAAAGATGTCCACAGGCCTAGACCTCCAATAATATATAACCTCTAAGTTGTATATATTGTAATTAACAGGAATACTGCAAATGAAGATATTCTGTTTTGTGTATTCCCATCACATAAATTCCAGCAGCAGAAATTTGAAACAACCAACACAGACCAACAAACAACAAAAACGTACTTTGCAAATACAAAGACAGAAAGAGCTTGCATTTAAACAGCGCCTTTCATGACCTCAGGATGTCCCAAAGCATTTTACAACCAATGAAGTACTTTTGAAGTGTAGTTACTGTTGTAATATAGGAAGACAATATCTAATGTAAGAAATACTTCAATAGAAGGTACAATTACTGAACAAGGTGTATACAATCAAGTGTAAGATTGAATGTCCTCAATCATTCAATGCTTCCAGAACTTTTCTGTTAGCTTCTTTTCAAATTAAAACTATTATTGTTCCTCTCCTCATGCACCATCCCTCTCCCCTTGAAAATCGCCATTAACACCCTTCCATCAATTCCATCCTCACCAATTATTGCCTCATGGTCACCCTCACTTTCTCTCTAGGACTCTAGAACATGTTGTTGCCTCCCAGCTCCATGCCCATTTCTCCCATAACTCCATGTTTAGAAGCCCTCCAGTCTGCCTTCCACACCTTTCACAGCACTGAAACAGCCCTAACCAAACTTGTCACCAACTGTGACCATGATGCTTTATCCCTCTTTAACCTCTCCACAGCATTCAACACAGTTGACCATGCCACCCTCCAACTGCCCTTCCATAGTTCTACTCTAACCTATCCAACCATTCCCAGAGCATCTCCAGCAATGGCTATTCTTGCTAACCCCACAGTGTCATCTCCAGAGGTTCCCAAAGATTCATCCTTGGCCCCTTTCTTTTCTTCGTTGACATGTTGCCCTTCGGTGGCATCATCTGAAGACACCAGGTCAGCTTCCACATGTACACCGATGGCACCCAGCCCTTCCCGTCTGCTACCTTTCTCTCAACCCCTTGACTGCCTCAGTACTGTCTGACATCCAGTCTTGGATGAGTCATAAATTCCTCCAGTTCCATATTGGGAAGACAGAAGCCATCATCTTCAACCAGTCACAAAATCCACCCCATTGCTTGTGATTCAATCCCCCTCTCCGGCCACTCACTCAGGCCAAACGTGCCTGTTTGCTACCTGCCATCTTGTTCAACCTTAAGTTGAGCTTCAGACCCCATATTTTCTCCATCAAGACCATTTACTATCACCTCTGCAACATTATCCTCCTCTGCCTTTTGAATACCTTTGTAACTTCCAGATTTAATTACTCTATGACGCTTTTCTTGCTGGCCTCCCATCCTCCATCAACTGAAAATTGTCCAAATCTCAGTTGCACATATCCTGTCCCGCACTAAATCATGCTCCCCCATCACCCTTCGTCCTTGCTTTCCTACTTTGGCCCCCCATCCTTACGTTTAAAATCCTTGTGCTCGTTCTTAAATCCCTCCATGGCTTCACTCCATCCAAACTTTGCAATCTCCTACATCCCCATAATCCCACCCGATTTTGGACTCTTTGTGCATTTGCCCCACCACTGGCACCACAGCCTTCAGCCACCTGGGTCCTATTCTCTGAAATCCCCACTCTCAGCAATTTTCTCTCCTCCTTTAAAAACCTTTTCAGAATCCATCTCTTTGCTGAAGCTTTTGGTTTCCAAATCTCTGAATCTCTCTTTTCTAGGCTTGGCATCGGTTTTCCATATGTTTCACTGTGAAGCATCTTGGAACTTTTTGTTAACAATAAAAGGTACAATCTAAAACACCAGTGTTATATAATTTTTCCTGAAAGAAAAGGGACACTAGTTTACTTGTAATAGGGAAGGATACACACATTTTGCAATCATTCTAAATTTCAGATAATCCATAATTGATTTTTTTTTAAACTGAAAAAGGATTCAGATTTATATAACACCTTTCATCTCCGCAGAAGGTCCCAAAGCATTTTACAGCCAATTAATTAATTTTGAAGTGTAGTCACTGCTGTTTTGTAGGAAAATGCAGCCGTAATTTTGTGCATAGCAAGGTCCCGTTAATCTGTTTTAGATGGTGTTGGTTGAGGGATAAATGTTCGCCAAGACACCTGCTGCATTCTTCCTTTGAAAAGTCCCGTGGGATTGATTACATTCACCTGAGAGGGCAGATGGGGCTTCAGTTTACGTCTGATCCTAAACGTCACTAAAACGTCAGCTTAGATTATCTGTACAAATCCTGGAGTGGGTCTCGAATCCATGACCTTCAGAAAAAGCTACCACTGAGCCAAGACTGACAAGATTCCAACAAGAAAATTCTCAACAACATTCTGTTCCTCTTATACAAAACAGGCAGGGGAAAAAACATCTTTGCATGAGATTTTCTACTAGACCACATGAAAGATATACTTTAGATGTCACAGGAACTTTAGAACATATGGAATGTTATGTCATCAGTCTAAAACAAATACCATATAGAGGAATAAAATGTTGTTACAAGATACTTCTGGTAGGGCTCACACTAGTGAGCTAACACCCAAATCATATGGCATCTTTGGTTTAAAAATCAAATGGCTGCAAGTATCAACTGGACCTAGGGACAACAAATTCTATTTTGTCATTAAGTATACCCATACATGTCTCAAGATACAAACACTTAGCAAGGTGTCGACAGCAACAAAGGTTTAAATTATCCACACAATTTTAACAACAGTAGTTGACTCCTCATAAATTTAGAATATGTTGCGGTTGGATCTGATTTCAATGGACCCATTACAGAATAAAGCAACTTGCAATATCTGTACCTCAGCTCATTTAGTTGCTTATACACAATTAAACTTAAACTAAAAGAACATACAAATTATATAGATCATTTTACAGGAAGGTGCCAGTAAGAAAAAGATAATGTTCAGTGCACTAAAAGATTAAAACCAAATGATTAGGCAACATTTTATGCTTTTGTCTGCTGTGCTTGATGAAAGAATTTAACATAACAGGAGTGAATGGGAGGTGGTCTGAAACAGGAATTTTACACCTAAGAATCAGTTACGTATTTAACTGCAATCAACCTTGGCAGAAAAGAGAGAAACAAGGGAATAACTGGTTTAAATCGACCATTAATAACTTTTCATTTTGTGTGCATGTACTTCTATATATTTGCAAAAATACTTCCTCCCCACAAGGTTTCTGGATGCAACAAATTCAAAATTCTGCTACCTGTATCCTAACTCGCACCACGTCCCGCTCACCCATCACCCCTGTGCTCGCTGACCTACCTTGGTGCCCAGTCAGGCAACATCTCAATTTTAAAATTCTCATCGTTGTTTTCAAACCCGTCCATGGCTTCGTCCCTCCCTATTTCTGCAACCTCCTCCAGCCCTCAGAGATCTCTGAGCTCCTCCAATTCTGGCCTCTTGCGCATCCCGATTTTAATCACTCCACCATTGGTGGCCATGCTTTCAGCTGCCTAGGCTCTAAGCTCTGGAATTCCCTCCCCAAACCTCTGTACGTCCTCTCCTTCTTTAAGACGCTCCTTAAAGCCTACCTTTTTGACCAAGCTTTTGGTCACCTGTCCTAATATCTCCTTATGTAGCTCGGTGTCAAATTTTGTTTGATAACGCTCCTGTGAAACGCCTTGGGATGTTTTACAATGTTAAAGGCTCTATATAAATGCAAGTTGTTGTAAATACAGAAAGTCACCCTTAAGCTGTCTGAATCTATGTAATGCTATACGACAGATTCAGTCCATGCTTTAGCTGTTGGATATGCCAGTGACTATATTGTCACGGGGATGTACATAACTACGTCAAACGTAGTTCAAGGAATGCTTAAAAGTCTTTAATCAATTAAGTGTAACAGTATATATTTTTAATAAAAAAGAAAATCAGAAATACATAAACCCACATTAGAGGATGCTTTTTTATTTGACTGAGAAAGCAAAGGCGTTACATAAAATTGTAGAAAATACAACATTATTTCAATAGTTCAGGTTTTCTTTTTTTTTAAAAACTGAATGATGCTCCAAAATGTCTGGATATGCAACTCAGCACAGAAAGCAATATTGTGTGATTTGCTTACTTCTTGTGTGGAACAGACTGAAATTTAAACAAGTTCTAAGTATCAGACCAAAGCTTAATAAAATAAAAGAGCTAACTTTAAAAAAATATAAATAAGATAGTGCAAAATAAAACTACACAAAATATCATAAACCTTCACTGTGAAGTTTGTTTTGGATTTGTTTTTAATCACAAAGACTTTAGGATTCTAAAACCGGTTTCTACATTTCGAATACAGTGGTGTACAAGCCCTCAGCAACAGCTGCAAGAGACTATAAACTCATCCCGACCGCATTGGAAAGCAGAGCTGATTGAGGACCCCCCACTTCAGACACTAACGATTATACTTCAGTGCACACAAATAAAAATGCCTACCACACCTTAAAAGTCCCCACTAACAAGACTGAGGTTTCTGGCAGAACAAGCTTGAAAGAAGGGTGCATGTTTAAATAATAAACAATACTTGACCCTATGTTTGAAAATGCAATAGAAAAAGAAAAGAAAAGAAAACCCACAAATTTGTAGAATGTTCCATTAATTTGACTTTCTGTTTTTCCTAACTGGTGCAATTGTGTCACAGTTTCTCCTGTTTTTCCAAATATATTGCAGTAATTAAAATTGGGCATTCAGTATATCATACTCATTCTTTAGATTTATGATCAAAGTCAGCCATATAGGCAAAACTGGATATCAATATAGCCATCAAGAACAAAACATTATGATCCATTAGTTCTAATGGTTTTAGAACTTTAAATCATTCGCCGTGTGCAATTGACAAGAAACATTGTTTAAAACAGCTGTGAACAGAGAAAAAAGATGCATTTAACTAGCAATGTGCATGGTTACCTACAAGTAAATTTATTTAAATGTTGCATTACCTTATTGTAGCAGATTAAGCAATAAACTGGAATCCATTATTAAATTTCACTGACAAAAATTTCAGCAAACGTTAGAACTTTCATTCAACAGATAGTCCTTCCACTTGGACTACCTGTTTCTGATGGTCTTCCAAAATTGGTTTGGAGTCTGCTTCCAGTGCTTCTGATGTTACTTACATAAACACGTGTAATATGCAACTTATTTGCATAAAGCTATGCAACAACACAGATCAAGTTTAAGTGCACAAGATAACACAAAGGCAGCAATCCATCCAAGAATTTCAAACAGTTAAAGAAATGAAACTGTTGTATCGTTGAATGTTTCTCTTGAGAATTTCAGAGCATGGACCAAGAACCCGTTCAAAGCGTGGACGATCCAACTTTACACATTTCAGCGGGCCACGTGCAACTACTGTTGCTGCTCGTGGCCGATTCAACAGAAGGGCAATTTCACCTAAATGTGAAGAAAGTGGTTAGAATCAACTCTTGGGCAGTTGTAAATTATATAAGCTGCTTTTGTTTTCTGTTTTCAAAATGAGAATATCTGACACAATGAATAGGCTTAGACCTACTAGTTCAGGAATTTGGAATTATGAAAATAGTACAAAAGAATTAGTTTAGATGTATTCATGTGACGAATATCACCAAACACACCCTGCATCTGTGTTCTGTGGAGTTACTGAATTTCCTTGTACATTATTTACTTTATGTTACTTATTAAACTTAGACAGGGTGATCAGATTCCTCCACCACCAACTGCAAATAATGGAGTCCAATTACTGTAGTTTATACTGATTTAGCTCAACAAGCTATTGCAGAATTGGCCCTATAGTAAGATAGATAATAACTAAGAAAGACCATTTAAGCGTTGGGAACACCTGTTTAGAGAACACCGAGTTCAGAGTGGCTGTCAGTTTTATAAGTTCCTTTACTTAATATTTTAGCCTAAAATCCCGACAAAAATTCACCCAAGTGATTATTTGGTACTGCAATTCAAAACAAATACAAATATAATCAAGCACAGGAGAGAAAAACCAGCTGATAATGTTGAAAGGGATTTAAAAAGTAAATCTTTTTGTGAGCCCTACAAACTAGGCTTACTTCCTGATCTGTGCTAAGTCAGCTGATCTTAGTGCAGCATGGAAGAGAGGGAGTGCTACAATTGCCCTCAGTGACCAGGCCTGGGGGGGAAGGGGGAGTGGGGGGGAGAGGGGGAGGTGGGGGGGAGAGGGGGAGGTGGGGGGGAGAGGGGGAGGTGGGGGGAGAGGGGAGAGGGGGGGAAGGGAAGGGGGGGGAGGGAAGGGGGGGGGGGAGGGAAGGGGGGGGGGGGGGAGGGAAGGGGGGGGGGGGGGAGGGAAGGGGAGAACGAAATTAGCCAGGGTTCCTGCTCCTGCTCCTGCTCCTGCTCCTGATTGCTATTAGTGCCTCCTGGTGGACACTGCAGGATTGTAGGTGTTCAGGACAGGATAAGGCTGTCTGGGCAGAAATTAACTATGGGTTTTTTTTTAAGGGGCCTTGTTTAAAATTTCAGGCCATGTTTTGAACACATCTATCATATAAGTTTTGCCGCAGATATCCTTAAGAAGAAGAACTTTATGTCCTGCTGTAGGTTCGAGTGGGAGCTCAGTACTGTGGAAATACCATTATCTTTATTTTGTGAATTTACTCATTTACAGATTTGATGTTAGAATACAAGATAGTTTCACGGTCCTACTTGGGAAGAAGGGAAAAAGTTCATTGGTAAATTATACTAATGAGAAATTTTGTATAAATAAGGAATATAATGTAACCAGTGCCTGGTTTTGGACACGAAGGCAACGATGAAGCCGCTACAAGCAACGAACTGAGACCGGCTCGAAACTGGGCCTCAGGCCTTATTAATATTAATTGGGAGAGCTGCTGGCGCCCATCACGCTTCCACAGGCAGCTCACCCATTTGAAGAAATGAATTTCGGGCAGAAGGCAAGTCCCGATGGTGGTGGGGTGGGGGGGTTGGTGAAAGGGACTGCCCGGGATGCCTGAAAAATTGCCTGACCCCCATCTCTCAGGCATTCTATGGGTGCGGGACTTTCGTCCCCGAAATTGGCCCTCGTTGTGCCAATCTTACACTCGTAAAAGACATAACAAGTTCCAATTTCTGCTCATTAAATAGATGATTGACATCTACCAGCAACAGCCCTAAAAAATTTAATTACAAATAAATTAATATATGTAGAATCCTGAAAAAGTGACTGGAGAATTACAAAATTTGATGACTTTGTTTATGTTTAGTTTTACATGATGCTTTCTGACTAGCCTATCCATCTCAACACATCAGTTCAGCTGTGTTTGGCAGCACAACAGTGCAATAGTGTCAGCTTGCATACACCTGAAGGTCCAACAAGCTTACTGATAAACCAGTTAAGTAATTAAACATACAACAATATCTACAGTCAACTCAGTTTGTAAAATGTAATCAAATGAGAGTATTGCCACATATTTGATCGCATGGGACTTCACAGCTAAGCTTCGACCTATGTTAGTATGTTTAGGAATTTTCAAAAGTCCTCCAAAATCCTCCATTGAAAGCTATATGGATTATTATTCAAGGAGGGGAACTGACAGAAAATTATGTCTGAACGGAATCACTAACTAAAGTATTTAATGACTCTTGGCTGGATTTTTTTTCTTTTTAATTAAGCTAGAAACTTCAAACACTTTTTCTCCAAATTTTAAGATGTTGCATCAACTGTACAATCTTCCGTAAGGTGAGAATATACAAACCTTCATCCGGTAAAACCCAAGAACCAGAATGTGCCTGGTAACATGTTACTCGTTTGTGACTGATTCTACATTCCTTTCATTCTTTGTTAAAATTGTTACCAAATTGAAAAGAAATATCCAAAACTATATAGGAGACAGCAGTAAGTTGCACTGTCAGGATTCATTACAAATCACGCCACTTTCTCATTGGTGTTCAACCATAATAGTTTATTAGATATAGTTAAACAATTTAGTATCAAATGTTCCTAAAATACCCAAGTTAAAGGTTATTAAAGTGCCCTTATTAAATTAATATTGGAAATAATCGTATAACTCAGTACTCACCAAAATAGTCTGAAGGTCCCAGTCTTCCAACCTCCACATATTCCTCATTGTCAGATCTACGCTGCAGAACTGAAGCAGTGCCCTAATTAATAAAATATATTCATTGTAAGTGAGAAACTAAGGCATTTTTTTTAAATGAAAAAAAACACAGCAAGTAACCAATTGGAGAATAAGGATGCTTTAGCAAGATTCATTTCTTGGATTCTGGGTCCCTAAATGCAAAGCACATCCCATCCCATCTACTCACTTGGATATCTATTCCAATTTTTGGGTAAGAACATTTTATTATTGAAAATAAATTGCAATGTAAAAATGTGAACGTTATGTTTCATCTTAAATTGTCAATTAGCCAAAGGCTGAATTGAGGTGTTTTTACCCAGTATAGCACATACTCGTTATTCTGGCCTAGACCCCACTTTGCATACATATATCAATATGATAAAATATGATAAATTAACATGCAAGTTAAACTGGAATGATATGTATATGCACAAGGTTACATCACACAAAAGGGTTTGTCATTTTAAATTATTAAATGATTAATTCAAATAATCCTGAATACTTCACATCATATCATTATAGGCTTAATATGAGGCATCTGCAGAAGTAGCAAAAGGCAAGTATTTTTTACAACGTTAATAGGCACCTATATCAATCCACAAAAACTGATAGGATAATGAACCAAAATCATCCTTCAATCTTGAAATAATAAAAATAACTAATTTGTTTAGGGTTTCTGGTTTTCAGATTAAATTGTCCAATCAAAAAAAATTGAAATTGCTGTTTACGGGCAATAACACCGACAAAACTTCTAAACTGCTCGAATAATACATTCCACTTGTACCAGCACTTTCTTAGGGATGGCATCAAACAAAAAGATCCCAATCTCTGGTACTGTTTCCCTGGCTGTATAGCACTGCACCTGCTCCTCAGTTGAGTTAAAGCCACCACATGTCATGCTATCTCTAACTGTCATTATGCATATCTTGCTCCTATAAACTCCTTGTCGGTCAGGTACTTGCACTATTATACTAATGGACTATAATTATTAGGTTGTGGAAAGTACCATTCTGCTGCCATTCTTTAAAATGATACAAAAACCTGCCTTCATAATCCCTACACATGCAGCTAAGAATCATCCGATCACAATTCTTGAAGTTTATTAATGTTAGAAAAAAAATTAAGTTATTAGAGTGTTTTGAGAGCAAACATGGAAGATTTTACGTGCACTGCCCATTAACATCCATTAGCTTTCAGCTTTTGCTGACTATTAGACCCATTAACTCCTATCTGTGACATTGTCAGCAATGCTGATTCTTCTTTCTGCCTGTTGTGCTTTCCTGCTCCCTACTCCTTTGTTTTATTCAGTCTTATTAAGGAGCTTGTTGTCTTCCAGTTTCTAGTTCTGACAAATGGCCTACACCTAAAACGTTAACGTGCCTTGTTTCCTCTTCAGATGTGGCTGACCTGCTGTGCATTTCCAGCATTTTCTGCTTTTATTTTAGATTACCACCATTTGCACTTTTTATTTTTCTGTGTAACATTTATTTAATACCACTTTTCCAGGAATACTACTTGTTCTCTTCCACTCTTATTCAGTCATATTAAGGAGCTCATTTATATTCCAGTTTCCAATTGTAACTAAGGGTCTGCATATGTTTTTCTTTACAGATGATGACAGGCCTACTGTTCTTCCAGCATTTTCAGTTTTTATTTTAGATTAACAGCATTTGTAATTATTTTCTTTTTATTTGAACTGATACAATTCCGATAGCCATCACTAAAGTAAACAGCACATTCTCCCATTAATCTTTTGTCCAAGCCTCAGGGGTAAACAGACATCGGGCAACTTCAAATTTGCCTTTCACTGGCATCATCAAAATGATTTTGAGTCAATGCTGTTGACTGGAGAAGGCAGAGGAATGATTTACATCTGCATCATTTGAATCCACAGTTAAAGCCCTCTCACCTCCCAAGTCAGAAAGGAAATCTGCTTGCTCTTTGGGAGAGTGAAACGGATCATATCCTGAGCTGGACAGGCTGTGTTTTTACATACCATGTATATGTGGCCTTAGATCTCTATTGCAGTATCCTAAAACCCTCCAGAATGGCTTTGACTTGTTCATCAAAGTCTTTACGCAGAAACAGTCATTCCAAAAAAGGTCAGTTTGGTTGTCTACAGAGTACCATTAAACTCTGAGTCATCCATATCTGAACAATAGAATGCCTTGAATTGTTGTCTTGGCCCCTGGATCAAACGTACCTATAGTGGGCTAGAGTAACAATTTAGCAGCTTGCATGTCATTATCTAATCATTTTCTCTAAATAATAATGCCATAATATTACATAATGTCAAGTTAGATAATGGGACAAATGTAAATAATGAATCACAGAAAGGTTACAGCACGGAAGGAGGCTATTTGGCCCATCGAGTCCGCGCCAGCTCTAGGCAAGAGCAATCCAGCTAGTCCCACTCCCCCACCCTATCCCCGTAGCCCTGCAAATTTTTTTACTTTCAAGTACTTATCCAGTTCCCTTCTGAATCTGCCCCACCACCCCCTCGGGCAGTGCATTCCAGATCCTAACCACTCGTTGTGTAAAAAATTTCTCATATCACCTTTAGTTCTTTTGCCAATCACCTTAAATCTATGCCCTCTGGTTCTTGACCCTTCCGCCAATAGGAACAGTTTCTTTGTCTAGACCCTTCGTGATTTTGAATAGCTCTATCAAATCTCCTCACAACCTTCTCTGTTCCAAGGAGAACAACCCCTGCTTCTCCAGTCTATCCATCCACGTAACTAAAGTCCCTCATCCCTGGAATCATTCCAGTAAATCTCTTCTGCACCCTCTCTTAAGGCTTTCACATCTTTCCTAAAGTGCAGTGCCCAAAATTGGACATAATACTTCAGTTGTAGCCGAACCAGTGTTTCATAAAGGTTCATCATGACTTCCTTACTTTTGTACTCTATGCCTCTACTTATAAAGCCTAGGATCCCGTATGCTTTTTTAACCGCTTTCTCAACGTGCCCTGCCACCTTCAACGATTTGAGCACATATACCCCCAGATCTCTCTGTTCCTGTGCTCCTTTTAGAATTGTGCCCTCTAGTTTATATTGCCGCTCTTCGTTCTTCCAACCGAAATGTATCACTTTGCATTTTTCTGCGTTAAATTTCATCTGCCACGTGTCTGCCCATGCCACCAGCCTGTTTATATCCTCTTGAAGTCTATCACTATTCTCCTCAGTGTTCACTACCCTTCTAAGTTTCATCTGCAAATTTTGAAATTGTGCCCTTTACATCCAAGTCCAAGTCATTAATATATATCAAGAAAAGCAGTGATCCCAGCACCAATCCTTGGAGAAACACCATTGTACACCTCCCTCCAGTCCGAAAAATAAACGTTCACCATTACTCTCTGTTTCCTGTCACTTAGCCAATTCTGTATTCATGTTGCTACTGCCCCCTTTATTCCATGGGTCACAATCTTGATGATAAGCCTACTATGCAGTACTTTATCAAATGTCTTTTGAAAGTCCATGTACACATCAACTGCACTGCCCTCATCTACCCTCTCTGTTACCTCATCAAAACACTCAATCAAGTTAGTTAAACACATTTTTTAAAGTTTCCCCTCCACCGAGGTTAAACTGACTGGCCTATAGTTGTTGGGTTTATCCTTACACCCCTTTTTTGAACAAGGGTGTAACATTTGCAATTTACCAGTCCTCCGGCACCACCCTCATATCTAAGGATGTTTGGAAGATTATGGCCCGTATCGCCGCAATTTCCACCCTTACTTCCCTCAGCAATCTAGGATGCATCTCATCCGGACCGGGTGACTTATCTATTTTAAGTACAGCTAGCCTTTCTAGTACCTCTTCTTTATCAATTTTTAGCCCATCCAGATCTCAACTATATCTTCCTTTACTGAGACTCTGGCAGCATCTTCTTCCTTGGTAAAGACAGATGCATAATACTCATTTAGTTCCTCAGCCATGCCCTCTGCCTCCAGGAGCAGATGTCCTTTATGGTCCCTAATCGGCCCCACTCCTCCTCTTACTACCCGTTTACTATTTATATGCCTGTAGAAGACTTTGGATTTGAGCATTTGTGCACAGAAATTAATTGTATATACATCTGAAAATGTTCACCACCTAAACCGCCTCAGGAAGGGTACCACTTAAACAAAACAAAAGAAAGCAAGCTTCCATATCTGAAATGAAGTGGTAACTAGATTGAACAAAAAGATACTCCCGATAAAAAGGTAAAAGATAAAAAAGATACCTTATCCATACAAGGCTTCATTCGCCGTGCACTAATACTTTTTGGAAAATATACTAATTTTACAATTGTTCACCAATCTACATTTGCAATCTTCAAAAGGTAAGTCTCGTGCTGGATGTTTTATTCCAGGGCCCATGTTTCAGATCATGCCAGGTGTACTTAGGTCAACTAAACCATTCTGGCAATATTTCAAACACAAGAGGGAAAATTCCATCACTCAGAGCTGTTTACATATGCTTGTCGAATGAACTACCAACTGTAACAAATCCAAATATAACCAATTCATTGTAGATTAAGAGTTTTCAAGCATATCCTGCCCAATATTGTGAGGTATATATGTGGGTTTTGAGGTGGGTGGGGGGGGGGGGGGGGAGAAGAGGAGCTAAAACACCAACAAGTAACTTAATTGAAATGTTACAGCAGTCTTGTGTACAACACTCCAGATATTAATCTCAATGACTGGAAACATTCTGTATAATGCACACTGGTACAAAATTCTATCACATTTTACCATTGGGCTTACACTCTGCAGCCAAAAGACATGGGAAGACAGTTTATATAATCATAATTTAGCATAACTGAGGTAACCGCCATAGTTAATGGTATCATGCAGAGAACAACATGTGCAATTTCCTGATTTGTGTGCCCTGGTGGAAAATGGCAACTTAGATGTCTTACCAGGAGTCCTTACTTTGTTCCATACATGATGCAACTGTGCTTCTGTTCAAGCAATCCTTATTCCAGCTGTGGATTGCTGATTTGGTATCCATATATATCTCTAATTCTATCTAGTAGCTCAGCCGTCAACTTTTAAAAGTGCTGAAAGACTCTCTCATCAAAAAATCCTTACACTTGTAGACTCTGTCCTATGTTACATCTAGCAAGGTTTATCTGACACTGTGAATGCTATCTAACAACTGGAGGCATGGGCTAGATCCCTGCTAGGATGCAATTGCAGTTGGACAATAGGTTCCAACAATCTAAATTCCCAACTCCTGTGCATACTTCTGTGTCACTGCACACTTGTGATTGGTTCCATTAATGCCCTCCTCCAAATCATTAATGAAGTTGATGAACAGCAATGGTCCCAACACAGATCCCTACAAGACTCCTCATGACCTGGATCCATTCAGATCTAATCCCATTGATTCCAAACCTCTGCCTACAGGATTACAATCAGATACCTTTCCAGCAAAATATCTGAATGCCAGTCACAGATAACGTAATCATTTCAATAGCAGCACTTCATCAAAGGCCTTCTGAAAATCAAGGGGTATAACATCTATTGGACAGCTATTATCCACTAACTTCTATGCTTTCAATCTGACCCAGGTCAAAACAACTTCAACACTGCTTTTAGGAAAAGCACCACATGCACAATAATGCATTATTTGGTTCAAATTTCACTTTAGGAGACTTAACAAAGTGATAACCATATAGGGACTCTTATCTTGTCTTACCTCAACATGGTCAAGTTCAAAATGTTTTGGTTCTCAATAGCCAGTAATTATGACAGGAATATGTTTGAAAATTCTGATGGTCAATGGTTCACACTGCTATCTTGATTATCACATGGATAAAGATGCAAGAGGAAATAGAGCACATTGCACTGATGATAATCCCAACCAATAAAGGAAGGATCTGCATTTATACAGTACCTTATCACATCCTCAAAATGTCTCAAAGTTCTTCACACAGAAAGAAGAACTTGCATTTATAAAGCACCTTTCATAACCTCAGGATATCCTAAAGTGTTTTACAGCCTAATAAAATACTTTTAAAATGTAGTCACTGTTGTAATATAGGGAAAATTAAAATCCAAATTAATTATTTTTGAGGTGTAGTCACTATTGTTATGTAGGCAAAAACAGCAGTCAATTTATACACAGCAAGATCCCACAAATAGCAAATAAGATAAATAAGCCATTAATCTGTTTCTGGTGATGCCACTGAAGGAGAATTGTTGGGCAGGTTATCAGGAGAACTCCACGCTCTTCTTCAAAAATTGTCATGGGATCTTTTATATCATTGTGAACTGTGGGAACCTTTTGAATATGGAACACAGGAGCACATGATTGCACATCTTTGTTGCTTCTGAAACTGCATATGCTCCAACATTTTGTATAATGTGGAGGCTGCTCCAGAAATGGCCCAGAACTTTTTTTTTGGGGTGGGGGGGGACTTTTGTAGGGCCAGGAGCAGCAGGAATCTCTCTTACCCATCCCCCCAGTATTGAGTTACTCGCTAGCATTTATTCACCCCTTGGCAGCTTGCCCGAATTATGTTGATGAGACCCAAACCTGAAAATGGCTCGAGTCTCCGACACTGGCTCAGGTGGGCGGCGTGGCCTCTGTCGACTTTACACTATTTTGGATGGAAGTTAAAAATCATTCCTCATGAGTCTAATAACAAGCATCGATAGCTCAGTCTTTCAGGATTTGAAAATAGCACTGTTAGAGCATCGGGATGTGCAAGTTCGCTGCTCTATTTAATTTCCTATGGTTTACCACTCTCCATAGCTGGACTAATGTTTTTGGCTGTTTACCTGACTAATTAAGAGGTTCTTCAGCCATGAGAGATGTTATTCAGGCTCATTTTGCAGGTTAAAAAAAATCCAAAAGAACAAACTCACTGGGTGGAAAACTGAAGTAATGAATATTTCGATTCACTGCCATTAAAATAAACAAAAGACAAGGGATTAGTAAAAATATGCAATTTACACTCATTAGCATAAGCTAAAAAACTAATGAATATACTAATGGGGCTAAATCCAGATAAAAAAGCGCACCAGTGTCTAAATGCATCATATCATTGCGTCAATGAGAAGACCCTGGTCTAAACACCATAGTATAATTTAACTCAGCAAAAAGAATATAAAAATATTACTCACTATTTCATTAAATATTAGAAGTAAAAATGTACATTATCTCTCAATTACTAAGACTAATAGAGGTGAACTAGGCACCCAAAAGACATTTCCAAAAACTTCAGCTAATTACTATATCATTCTCCCCCCACTCTCTGAAAATGTGACCACAATCAGAGGGTTTCTGTAGAAAATGGTTCTACGAATGTGCAAATGTTTTTCTGCACTTCCACACCCATTGCACTATTGAGCGCACAGACCCTTCCATTAAGTTCCTAAAACAAGCACAGACTGGTGTGCTACATATATACCTTGCCTTGGGCAGATGCTGCAACACATTTATTTTTGATAACTAGTTTGAAACTAGTTACTGGTTTAAAAGATTATAGAGTCAAAATAATAAGTTCTACTTTGAAAAGGTAGAATTTGCTCAGCTTGGTTTACAGCAATGTTTGATTCAGGTGTCAGATTTATATTAATTACTTTTCAGATCCCTGGCCTTGGATTAGAAGCTAATCAGCAGCTTCTATGGGAAAACAGCCGAATTAAAGTTCAATCAGAAGCCACAATTTGAAATCCCGACAGTGCTTGTGCCAAACCCTGTGGAATAGTGCCAACATTGTACTGTTTTGTTCCTCCACAAACATATCAACTTTATAACAGTCACAAAGAAAGAACCAAAAATGCTGCACTTCAAAAATTCATTAAAATTTTAACCCTTTCAACCGCAGACAAGTTTAATTGCCTGGAATCCAGAGGCCACTGGTGAGTATACTTATTTAGCAGATCTCTATTTGTTTGACATACTTTTACATATCATGTTAACAAGAGATATAGTCACTTTTTGGCCTCTCAGTTAATTGAAAACCCAACCTTTAAGGATGGTTTGCTGCAAAAGAAAAAATAGTTTTTGAAAGTTTCTCTGACCTGTAGGGTAAGAGGCAGCAGAAAAAGATAAGTAAAATATTTTAAAGTTCAAAAGATATAGAAAAAAATTAATTAGATAGAAAAACATAAAATGCAAGTAAAAAATTTGAAAAACAGGAAAGGGAGAATGGATAGAAAGGAAAATTCGGGAAAAGGTCGGCAGAACAAGCAGAATTAGTGTTCAATTTTCTAAAGTTAAAGTTGTGCTTCAAGTGCTTATTTTAATAGTGTGGGATAATATTACAATAGTAAAGCAATTCCTGACATTTGAGCATAGGCACAATCACCATCAGGGAAAGTTCCAACCAACATCTGCTTGAGCCGGCAGCACTTTAGTCAGCTCTTACAGTAAGCTTCTAAATTAAAATTGATGTGTTATGCTGTTTCTCCATATTAACTCAGAAACTTACTGTAAAAGCTAACGATATACCAACAATGCTGTCTTTCCCACCCTGCACCCACTCCTCATTCTGACCCTTACTGCTGCTGCAACCTGTGTCATCTGACCACCCCCACCACCCCCTGGTGGCTGGCTGCTAGTGGTTGGCCACAGACTCACTGCTGGTGGTGGTTGACTTTAGCAGCAGCAGATTTTTGACAAGTCAAAATACTGTTTCTTTTCAAAGTTTGTACTTCAAAGCTGGCTATGTAAGTGCACTTGCAAACACCCCCTCCCCTGCCACTGCACACTCAGCATTGTACCTTTTAGCTGGGCAATAGTGAGGTTATTAAATGGGCATGTGGGTGGGGTATATATGTGGCCAGAGTATCTAGTGTCTAGTGTCCTTACCATTATTTTAGTTGGTAGTTGTGCCTATGCACTTGAGTAAGTTTTTTGCTGCAGTAGTGTTTGTATGTCTGTGAAAAGTACCCACTGGGCTCGCCAGTAGCCTAAGGGTTAAAAAAAAGTCACTCATTATATCAGTGTCAGATGCTTAGGAATGTGGTCTATAAAAGACTGTTGTAAAGGATTATTCATGAAAAGCTTACTTTTTGTTGACCGACAGCAATGATTCTTGGGGACAGCTTACACAACCACCCAGAAAAATGGCATAGTATAAAAAAATCAATAGTGAAAAGAGAAAAACAAGAAGTACATGCACAGGTGAGGTCAAAACTGGGAAATCTGAAAGCTGTAAGCAATCTGTGGCCAACAATAAGCTAGTGACTGAAGTAATCCAATGCACCGAAGGCCACAAAACAACACTTGTCACTACATGAAAAGTCATGTTGGTTCCCAGAAACAATGGCCCAGAATTTCCTGGAACGGCACGAATGGAGACGTATGCCATTAACTATGACGTTTCATGCCTCGATCTTCCCATTGCAAACTTATGCCAAAATTTCCTCGAAAAGTAATTTAAATATGCTGCAGGGGCCATAATGGCAAATCAGGGACCTCAAAAGATGGCTTACCCCATCTGCTTCGATGAACTAATTAAGAAGGTCAACCTTGACATGACCCGAGTCATAGAATTCTGAATTTCAAATCCTGTCAGTATGCTGAACTTGATCATTTGCAGAAAACTGTTTTGAGTTATGGATGCACTCATCTGCAGTATTCAGTTTTCAGGAACATTCTAAATTACAGATTTTTTTAAGCATTTATTTGGAAGATGATTAGTAATTGAAGTTACCTAAAAGGTCTTAGAATAAATCAGGAGCAAAATTGAACTTTATTTTACATGCTTCTTGGGTTTAAAAGGGGGCAAAAAGTTCCAATTTCACGGGGCTATGTCCCATGTCCCAAGGGCACCTGAAATACGTCCAATGCTACATTGGCTCAGGTGATATTCAGGCGTCCCTCGTAGGGTTTCCAACCCTGCAGGCTTGTCCTGGTGTCTACCAGGAATTAAAGATTCATCTCCTGGGTACTGCTGCGAGCAACCCAAGAGAAAAATCATAGGGGCATTAAAAAAAATTGTATGTTTTTTTTCAATTTTTTGAACACTTATTAGTTATAAAAATATTGGAGATGGAAAAAAGGCTGTTTGACTGGGCGGGGCGGTTGGAGGTCATTTGATGAAACCTCCAAGAATCTGTCCAACTAGAGTTGTCAACCCTACCTTGGAGGCTGCCATAAACAGGTCCCTTGCATATGCTAATGAGTGATCTAATGTCTGTTTAAGGACCCCTTTCCAAAATTGATCAGAAACTGAGCAGAGCATACGTCAGGCATGCTCTGCTTAGTTTTTCCAGTTCCTTCTGCGGCTTAACCAGTGGTTCTTAAAAGGACCGCAAGAGGCAGCCAACAGAAATGTACATTCTTTTTCTTTTTAACTTATGAAGCTAGGAGGAGCAGCAGTGCTCTACCTGGCTCCACAACACTACTACAGGCCATTGCCAGGCAGCAACGTCTCCCATTTGCTTCCCCCATCCCAGTACCTACGTGAGGACCACTGCTAGCGTAGCAGCCAGCCCAAACCGGTCCAGAGAAAACAGACAAGCTGCCTCAGGAGGCCTGACAGGCACCTGTAGCCCACCAGAATGATTCAAATGAAGCCCGAAGTCCAATGTACCTCAGGACTCCGGCTTCTGACTCACGCTGTTAGCATGCCGCCCATTTTGAGCCCGAAAACGGGCCTAAACAAACTTCTCCCCCAATCGCACTTTCATCAATGACCTTACACCATGTGCACAATATACACTAAACCAATACATAATGAGACAAAGTCTCCAGGAAATTCTGAGCCAAACCGTTCTGCTATTTACATGATTTGGGGCGGGGGGGGGGGGGGGGGGAAGAGAAAGAGAAGGCAAAAGCTTTTCACTCAAATGCTTATGTAGAGTAAGCCTTTTGTGAGCGACGGTGAGGAAACGCATTTGATATGCTGTATGAAACTAACTATACCTGTTTCAGCGGGTGGGGGAAAGGAGAAATAAATTACCTGCAGACAAGGCTTGCACATGGTATTTTCATTAAAATAAACTAAATCTCAAAGTGTCAAAGCTAAAAAAGAAATACAGGTTGTTCATTTCAATTACTCATTAACCAGGTCCGCCACATGTACCTGTTGCTCGTTATCAATGCAACAGAAATGTAAACTTCCTGAAGGAATAAGTAGTTTTAATATTTTTTATAAAGTATACAGTCATCAAAGGTTTCCCGGTATTGAAGTACAATAACTATACTTAAGTAGGCATGTATGGTTGTGCACACGTGAGAATGGAATTTAAGATAACATTATGTGATAGCATTTTTCTAAGCCTATAACGAACAATTACTAGCACAAGGCATATTCTAACAATAATGTGTTATTGGGAAATAAGATATTTAAATATCCTTAATGAACAAGTCAGCTGAATGTAACCAATATAAGAAGGTATTATCTTGGTAAACACATGCATTTTTTTTTGAGAGTATTAATCAAACTAATTAATAATTAATCAAGCTGCATTCCTAAAGAGATTTCCCTCGATATGATTGTGTGCTTAAGGCAGTGGCATCTTTAATCTATCCGGTAAAATTTCGTTTGCAATTCATTCTATATTAGCAGGAATGTACCAAAGGTCCTCACTTGAAGATTTTGTACTGAATTCTCTAGGCAGTTCTCAAAATATTGGCTTCCTTTTGTGTATCATTTGCTGTATGTTTGAACATGCTGTGCACAAAACTGGCTGCCACATTTGCCTACATAACAACAGTGACTACACTTCAAAAAGTAATCCATTGGTTGTGAAGCATTCTGGAACACTGAGGATGTGATAAGATGCTTTATATATGCAAGTTCTTCTTTATAGCATGTGCAAATGTTAATTATAAAATGAAACTGTAATGAAATCAAACTATTTTTGATTTATAGAATTCTCTTAATAAACTCAAAGGGCATGATTTTAAATGGGAAAAATGGGTAGGTTGGGGGCAGGTGTTATAAGCTGGATAGCCCAGTGGTGAAGGATAGACTACTACAGCCTGGTCTTCAGTTGCTTCCAAGCCTTTATTCACAGAGTTCCACACTATACACACCACACCCGAGATAAGCTCTCATATGGATACAAGAGAGCTCCAATTGATACACCACCTGAATACAATTAACACTAATTGATATAAATCATATGGATACAATTAACAGCAGGCAGGGCAGTAAAAATGTTTTAAATCTAAAACCCGACGCAAACCACCCACTTCCTGTTTTCACGGCGGCAGGACGAGGGGCAGGCGACCAACCCGTTCTTAGGAGGCGGTTCAGTCAGTAAAAGCTTTCAAGGAGGTTGCGGGCCTCCATTTTTACAGGTTTTTTGTTTTTAACTCCTGGGGGCTGAGATTCCTGGGCATTCGAGTTCACTCCACTCGAGAGGTGGTGAGAAGGCCCAAAACTGCAGGTAAGTGCCTTTGTAGCACAGCTTGTGGGCCTGGAGGAGCAGGAGCGCTTCCTCCAGGCCCAACAAGCCGACCTGCAGTGATCAGCCCCACAATCTCCGACCGCCCCTCCCTCACCACTCTAACACTTACCTGTTAACGTCCTCTTCCTCTTCTCCCGTCCAACTGAGACCAGCTTGTCAATCAGACCAACCTGTCGGGCAGGAAACAGTCAAAAAAAAGACGTCCTTACGTCAAATTCGTAAGGACGTCCGGGAAACCCATACTTCCGGGTTTTCAGTCAGGAATTCCACCCCCCCGCCCTGATAAAATCATGCCCAAAAAGTGCACACTGTACAGACAATAATGCTTTAATCCTTACTGGCTAGCGAGCAAAAATGCCCATCTGCCTATAAGGATCAAAACATTCCTTTTTTTTAGCCCAAGCTAGAACATAATTCAAAACCAGTCTTTAAGCTGCTTTTATACAATGTGAGGTCTAGCTACCACCACCAGTTTCTGATGCACTCGTCTTGGCAGACGTCTGTGACCTGAAGATAAGCCCGTTGACTCGCTAAGACTGGCCGCTAGATCTGGTTAAAAAAAAATAGGCCTTTCCAGCCCTATCCTCATTGCATTGCAGTAGATTTGCCTTTGGGGTGCAGCTTGCTGAACAAGACTAGTGCGTTGAGAACAGACAGTGCTACAGGTATCACATAGTGGAAAAGGAGCTTTAGAAAATTATGCCATGTATCATCATAAATGGAAACTAGAGAATACTTATGGGCAAGATGACCAAATAATTTCCACAGGAAACTTAACCAAGGCAGATAGATTCTATGCTATTAGTCCTATTTAATTCCACATAATCCTTGATGTTGGACAAATGTTTTAGTGATCCTGTTGTGCACATTAAATCACTGGAAACAAGTATAGATATGTGGTAGACCTTATTTTGCTGCTACCATTATCACTAATAGCATGAAAGTCTAACTTGCTCACTGCAAGCTGTATCGTGGGATCTTGACTATATATTATGCACAATTGGCCTGAGTACCAAATGCCTGTACCTCTATCACAAAACTTATAAAGTATTTGCTTCAAATCAAAATAGTCCTATGTGTATACGCTTTGTAAAAAAATATACAATCGCTGATGGGGAGTAGTGGTATACTTCAGTGAGGTTTCGAATTCACTCACGAGTTACCAGGCCCAATGCGTATCACTAATTTTCTCTTCTGTTATACTGATTAGAAATATAACTGCAATTTAGGATTATAGTGCAGTTAAAAGTGACACAGAGTGCACTACAATGCCTGAAACTAAATGCTGACTGCATTATTGCACTCAAGTAACCCAAAGGAGCAACAACCTGCTTTACAGTTCTCAACTACAGCCAGAGTTATCAATTATTTAAAAATGAGAACTATTGATGATGGTTGGTATGGAGTCTCTGAGGAGCTGAGAGAACGATCATGACAGACTCCACATTGGACAGTGAAAAAACTGTTACAACACTACCTCCGTACAAATTAGTTTTGCTCTATAACTGTCCCCACATTAGGAAGAAACGCTGCTATCCCTTAGTATAATGTGTTTGAAACTTTTAAGTGCAAATTGGAAGAGATAGCTCAATGGATAGAAGCTATGAATACTGGCTCTTAAATTAATTTTCCACTGTTTCAACCCTGACCGCATAATGAAAAAAAGTGTTTTAAACCACTGCACCACTCAAAACTTAATAGGAAAGCTTTCTCATAAATTGGCTCTGCATGAACTATTCTGCCAATGCAGAAATTTATTTGCATACATCTATATAATGAAATATTGCACCTAGCGCATATTAGTTACCAGACATCACAAGTAAAAGTGTCACAAGTTGCTACAGTTCCAAAATCTGTTTAAATAAAGAGAAAATGTCATTGACCTGGAGCATGAAACTTACAAGCAGCTAACAGCTGCCCTCTGAATGATCTCAGCAGTTTCTATGCAACTGGTAATCTGCAAACGTCCTTCACTAAAGATCAATTAAGTTCTAATTGACCTCAGAATTTACTTTCACATTTCTGCACAGGGAGTACCTAAAGTGACCTTAAAAGAACAGGCCAGATTGACAGCTAAACATCACGTCCACGAGACAGAACCCAGAGTACCTTGAGCAGCACCACAGATGATCATCCAGGATATACTGAAATAAAAATCTTATTTTTTTTAATAGAACATTTGATTTACTTGTAGATTGAATGTGGAGAATATTGTAAGATTGATCTTTGTCCAGTGGCGTCAGTGAATTATACAGTTCTGCAAAAAATGTTGACTACAGAATCTCTCCAATCTCCCAGAATTATCTGTTATAATATCAAACCCAATAAGCTTAAAAAATGTGCATATGTTGAGTATTGGATACGGAATATAATGGTATAATCAACAATTCAGCTACACGAAGCAATACATCTGTCATGCTATCTTATTTGCCATAACATCTTGATACATGGTAATGATGTTTGAATGGCGATGACAGTTCTTCATTCAGATTTCAAAAATCTCATATGTGATAATTCCACAGCTTTGGAACTGAATAGATACATTCCACATCTGTTTGGCTTGGGAAGGTTTGAATTTGTGTTGATACAGTGTGAATGAATGGAGCAGTGGGAAACAAGCATTTTGAAACCTCCAAAATTTTAATAGCTCACTCCATTAGCTTCAGTAATTTAACTCTTGGCAGGCACATTTTATTGCTCCAATGATGTAACTGTTATTTAAACAGTAACTACGGAAAGAAAAACTTAAAAGTAAAAGTATCTCCATTCATTAGCCTGCATGATATTCTTAAATGATGAAAATGAAAGTCTACAGACATTGACTTATATAATACAGCAACAGTCTTCAAGCTACAGTGTTAGAAAAGCTAACAAAGATGCCTTTTATCACCAAAGTGGGCTAGAAAAGATCTGTCTTGAGCAAAGCAGGCTACAAAAGTTTCCCTTGCAAGCAAAGATTTTATTTCATAATAAGAACATAACTATACGGGCAACAAGATAGTGATATTAACACAATGTGATGTGATTAATATTGGAGTTACTCATTTCTTTAATGTAATTTGTAGCACTTGAATGTTTTTTCTATTTTATGTAAGGAATCTTACAACACCAGGTTATAGTCCAACAGTATACTCCAAAAACTGTTGGACGATAACCTGGTGTTGTAAGATTCCTTACATTTGTCCACCCCAGTCCATCACCGGCATCTCCACATCATGTTTTCAATTTTAGTTTATAAAAGCCATGGGATTGTTCTGCAGCAGTTAGTAAAATAAACAACAAAACACATCATGGGCTAATTCTAATGCACAAAAACAAGTCTGGCATAATCATGTGATACAAAAGCGAGAACTGACTTGCCAGCATTGGCTCAGTGACAGCACTCTCACCTCTCGAGTCAGAAGGTTGTGGGTCAAGTCCCAATCCGGAGGCTGGTACTTCAGTGCAGTACGGAGGGGAGTGCTACACTGTTGGAGATACAGTCTTTCAAATAAGACGTTAAACGTAGGCCCCTTGTGATCTCTTAGGTGGACGTAAAAGATCCCACGGTACTATTCAAAGAAGAGCAGGGGATTTCACCCTGTGTCCTGGACAACATTTACCCCTCAACCAACACCTAAAACAGATAATCTGGTCATTTATTTCATTGGCGTTTGTGGGATCTTGCTGTGCGCAAATTGCCTGCCGTGTTTTCTTACATTACAACAGTGACTGCACCTCAAAAGTACTTCCTTATCTGTAAAGTGTTTTGGGACACCCTGAAGTTTTGAAACCCACTATATAAATGCAAGCTCGTTCTTTCTTTTATCTATTGTACAACATGAGATCACCAGCAACAAAAAGACAATAAAACAGTAACTTGAAAAGGGGAAATGCTAAGAAAATGCTCCATTTCTTTATATTAAAAAAAAGCACGTTAGCATGTGTGTTCCAAGGCAGTAACCAATCTTGGGGTTGCAATGCTGCTTTTAAACTCCTACAATTCTTCTCCTGCAGTTTATGACATCATCTCAAATCCTCATTGGTACTGTCTTGCAATATACTCCAGATGGTGCATTATATAGGGCAACACAGCATAAGAATTCCTATATAAGCATTCTATCCAGATGTATACTTCAACAATGAAAGGACACACTTTACTAAAGTTTAAAAAAAAACAAATGCCCATATTGGTTTCTATCTGCAATTTCACCACAGTTCTCAATTTCAACAGTGCTTTCAGGGAAAGGCAGAGAGGTTCTTCTCCACCAGAGGCAAAGAAACAAGGCATGTCACTTAGGACTGTTACTGTGCCAGTTCAAGAGCATCTCTGGCAATACCACTGGGAGCAGACTGTCTGCTTAGTCAGCCAGGGAATAGGGGAAATGTGTGGGTGTGTGCACGTACACGAGTGGCGGAGAAGAGAGCGTAAACAAAGATAAGGGGGTGGTTTTAAACCCAGGAATGGGTGGGTTGCGGCCGGGTGAGAGTTGAAAATAGTTGGTTTTTTTGGATCACAACCGCGAAATTTTCTGACTTTGCATTCCCAATGCCCCCAACCCACCCGTTCTTGGGGTTTAAAATCACCCCCATGAAGTTTAAAGTGGTGGGCAGGGGGAAAACACCATACTATATTATTTATATAAAACTGTTTCAATATGCCATGATGTTTTGTTACGTAAGAACCATTGGAACGGACAGTGTGTGCTCCTGAGGGTGAGGTATCCGTCACACTATTACATGCACACATTTAGATGTTTGTTAAAAGATACAAGTTTAATTTCAAAAAGATTATACTTCCCTTTGTCTAGAAGTACTTATTCTCCACACAAAGGATTAATCTATATGAAGTATACTCTATCCAAATAGAAAAATCAAAATGCCTTTCCTTTTGAAGGGGTAAGTGGGGTAAATATTAATGGCTAGTGCTTTTTTCCCCCCCAGACATGTCCTGGGTAATTAAAATCAGTTGGTCTCCCAATACCACTAGATGCATGGCTCTTGGGTGCAGCTTTACATATCCTTCATTTCATCAACACACAGTGGAATAAATGCACAGAGCTGATATAAACCAAGAAGATCCACTTGAACGTCATTGAGATCAATCTATTTTCAGATTTATCACAGGTAGTTTTTTTTTCTAGTCTCCATCAATGTTTTCTAAAACATACCATTGGGGCGAGTTTCAACTGCTGGCCATCCGGTTCTCACCTGAACAAACGTACAAATTTGTATTTACATAGCACCTTTCATGTCCTCAGGACATCCCAAAGTGCTTTAAAGCCAAGAAATTACTTTTGAAGTGTCATCACTATTGTTTATAGGCAAGTAGCTAGCTAAGGAATGGCAGATGGATTATTAAGTAGATAAATGCAAGTTGTACACTTTAAAATAGTAAAATGAAGCACGTTCAGTGAAGGACTCGACAGTGATTAGAGTGAACCCAATGGTTCAATTAATAAAGCAGCATTTGCTGAGCTATACAGGCCAAAGGAACTCAGCTTTGATTGCTAGTCTGACCTGAGTTGGCTGATCTCAGCTGGGATGGCAGTAGGTGTGCCCTGCCAGGATTCCCATTCCAAGTGTTAGCTTGGCTCAATGGATCTCACCTCTGAGTTAGAAGTTTTTGGATTCAAACTCCAATCTAGGACTTGATCACATTATCTAGGCAGTGCTGAAGGAATGCTGGATTACCAGAGGTGCCATTCTTTGGGTGAGACATTAAACTGTCAGTTCCAATGGTTCAGGTGGATGGAACCTAGTGTTGCACTCCACAAAACTCAGAAAAGGCATTAGGGGTAGACATACCTCTGCAATCTCAAGCCTGTTTACATGCCCAGTTGCCCTGTGTGTGCTCCTGAGGGTGAGGTATCCGTCACCACTATTAGTTGAGGAAGTGGAAGTTAGAGTTAACACAAATTGGAGAACATTTATTTCTTAGGACTTAAATATTAAGACACAGCTCCACTAGCTGGGACAAAGGTGATTTGCAAGGCAACCACTACTGGAGCAAGTTCAACTGTAATGATCTGATCAATATCAATCATTTTGTACAAACAAGATGTCGCATCAGACCAAGAACACAATCACATATGCAGCATTCTACAAAAAAATTGTGACTCTCCATGAAGCAGAACCACAAGTCGCCTAAATAAAGGTACATGGGCAAGAGAGGGCAATCTTGTCTTGGTAACAGTAACCCTAGAAATTGAACTCTAGTAACTTTGATTGTCTCATCACACGATGTGAAGGTAGGTATTCCTTTAAATCAGTACTGACTAACTGGTCTTTTGGGCACACTACAGCAGTACTACTATCTTGATCACTTCTCTGCAAGGCAATATGCACCCTGTCCAGAGATCTAAGATGAGACAGAATTTGTTTTTTGAATAAACTCGTTTGGCATTTGAAGCATATAATAAAGTCTACTGATAATGTTGCTTAGATGCTTTCAAAGACAAGGAGGATCTTGTGGAGGCACAGGACAGAACCAGGAGTTTAAGCAACCTAAGATAGGGTTTTCTATTTGTTATTCTGGCCACACTATGAAAATTACCAGGGCAAGTGAAAACTAAAAAACCAAAAATATCTAGTGGTTAGATAACATAAAAATGTAGCATCAACTTGCATTTATATAACGCCTTTAACTTGGTAAAATGTTCCAAAGCGCTTCACAGGAGCGTTATCAAACAAAATTTGAGATCGAGCCACATAAAGAAGTATTAGGATAGGTGGAGGTAGGTTTTAAGAAGCGTCTTAAAGGAGGAGAGAGGTAGCGAGGCGGAGAGGTTTAGGGGGGGACATTCCAGAGCTTAGGGCCTAGGCAGCGAAAGGCACGGCCATCAATGGCGGAGTGATGAAAATCGGGGATGCGCAAGAGCTAGAATTGGACGAGTGCAGAGATCTAGGAGGGTTGTAGGGTGGGAGGAATTTACAGTGATAGGGAGGGGCGAGGCTATGGAGGGATTTGAAGACAAGGATGAGACAAGACCAGGAGCCAACATAGGTCAGCGAGCACAGGAGTGATGGGTGAAAGGGACTTGGTGGGAGTTAGGAAACAGGCAGCAGAAATTTGGATAAGCTCAAGTTTACCAAGGTGCAAGGTGGTAACAGGGATGTAGTGACACAATTGACCCAGAAAATATAAATATCTTCGCCATGAAACGAGTGATGCAATATATATTAGCCATGAATGAGGAAGTGCAATCTATTTTAGCCACGGTCACAAATTCTTCCATATTCTCTGGTGCTGGACCACAAAGAAGTGTGCATAATGAATCCTCTAAATATTGAACTGTAGACCTTTAGGAGATACTGAGCAAAGACTCAACTCCTGACACAGCAATGTCCAAACCTAAAGTATCAAACCTTTGGCATGAAATGCAATCGAAAGCCTCATAGGTCATCTAGAATTAGTGTTTTGACATCCTTCTCCTGCTGTTCGTCTTGGCCAGATTCAGGCTTCCAAGTGTCCATTGGGGATAGCTTACATGGCTGACTTCACAGGCAAAACTAGGAGAAACTATGTTGAATCCATTCCGAGCTTCACCTTCAGAGCCAGTGATAATGGAAGAAACACTACAAATCTAGAGGAATGTGTCCAAAGGCTATGTGGCACAATGGAGACAGTTGGTACCTACGCATTTCCTGAATGTATGTGCAAGACAACAACATGAAGCTGTGGAAATATTTCACCCAGATTGTCTCGATCCACACCATATTGGCCTTGACGACAAAATAGAGTTAGGTGTTGTCTGGGCTGTGCTGGTCAGAGATTGCAGTGTCAACCAGTTTGGACAACTAATCCTGGAATCGTTAACCACGAGGAGCATGACACCAATTCCTAGGGAAGAGGGATGGCAAGTGTGGTGCTAGAGTGTATTGGAATACTAGAAGACATGCCAACACCCCCCCACCCCAGTCTGGTCACGTAATGACTGGCAGATGAAGGGCTTTTGCACGTGGTCGAAGCCAGCTGAAGCTGGTTGCATCGGTCAGAACAGCTGGAGAAATTTTCTACTACAGCACATTTGGAAGTCTTGCAAAGCAGATCCTGTTTGATATACGCTTACAGGAAAAATACCGGAGACAGTGGTCATAGCCATGTTCCACAGTAAACTTGGAGCACTATTATTGTTCCTTCTCTTGTCATCATTTCCAAAATACTTTTTAAGTTTCTTGTACCTATAATACTTATCAGAAATGTCCATTAGATGTCATGCTGGGCACACAACAAAATATTCTACTACGTATGGTTGGGGCAAGTGAATTCCATATTTTATTCCACTTAATATTATTACAGGCACCATCAAGTTGAAAGTTGCAAAGAATTATTGAATGTTACAGCATAAGAATGTTACAGTATTTGGCCCATCAAATCGGTACCAGTTTTTTTTTGTCTACATGAAGCCTCAATAGCAAGAGCCAGATTGTTAGACCATAGGGGTTATCAAAGCCGAGTTTAATCCTGCTCTCAACCAATATACCTCCAGCTGGGGTTGCTAAATATTGATCACAGAATCAGATTACAACAACAAAGAAACAGGCCAGTCCATCTCATCAAGGCTGCACTGTTGTTTTTCTCCACATGAACACTTAGTCTAATTCCATTCTCCCGCTTGCTCCCCATAACCTATAATTGTTCCTCCTTTTCAAGCAATTACCTAATCCTTTTGTAAAAAAAAATATGGACTCAGCTTCAACAACAGCTTGCGGCTGAGAATTCCACTTTCCTACCACCCTCCGTGCAAACAATTTTTTGTGACCGCCTTTAATTTCTTTAGTGATTATCTTAAATTCGTGCCCTCTCATCACCATCTTGGCGACCAGTTAAAAACAATCACTATTTACCTTATCATTACCCTTCATAATCTTCAATACCTCCAATCAGATCACCCTTTAAACCTTCCCAATCTAACAAAAAAAGCCCTAAGTTCTCAGAACTAATTTGAAACCAGCCTCTACATTACCATAGTAATGAAAGACTAGGAAGTATGCATGTGGCATAGCAATGTATGCATCTACAAAACAATGAAATCAAATAGATGACCTTGTAAGTAACTTCTTTAATGCAATAAGGGCCACTTCATTTTAATTAAGAGCATCAAATTCAAATTGAAGTGCTTCATTTTAGTTAGAAGCAGCAAATATACACAAGGTTTTAGGAAAACAGGCTAAGAAATTTTCTTGCTGAAACAGTTTGCTTTGAGAGCTTCAGAATTAACTGACACTATTAATGGAACAAAAAGTTTCTTCTCAACTTAGGTTGCCATTGAAACAATAGGTGTAATACATGTTTCGTGCAGCTCATCCTAAAATATTACCTCTGTGATAATGAAGAAGTCATCGCCTGGTTCACCCTGGACCACAATTTTCTCCCCATCTTCAAACTGGACAGGTTCCAGTGCATCAGCCACCGTCAAACGCTCCCATTTGTCCAGTGATTCTACAAAATGCAAAAAAAAACTCATCATCCAATATGGGTTAATGGTTAATACATCTTGTGGATAATGTTTCTTATGTCCATTCATTGCAGGTTTTTTCATTTGACTTTTTTTGGGAGGAGGGGGGAAACAGGGTTAGCTACATCATCTTGTTAAATAAAACTGACTTTAAAGAATTAGTGTAATTATTAAATTTTCTTGAATTATACTTTCTTGAAGGTTTGCCTACATAACAACAATCATTCCACTTCAAAGTAATTTGTTGTTTGTGAAGCAATTTGAAACATTAGCGATGCACGATAAGGCACTATATAAATGCAGTTGTTCTTTCTTCTGATGCACAATGAGTAAACATTGCATTTATTGAAAGTGAAATTCATTAACTATTAATCACTGCAATTTAAAATCATTGATACAGAATCTTATCAACTAAATGTTTTAAAAAATATTTTAAACTGCAGTAATTAATCAGTGTAGCTTAGTGGTTAGATGTATCACTCCTGAGTCAGAAGGTCATTGGGTCAAATCCCATACCAGACTTGAGCACATGAAACAAGGGTGACACTCCACTGCAGTACTGAGGTACCGTCCTTTACATGCAGATTTAAACTAAGGTCCCGTCCACCTATTCCTATGGGGGTGAAAGAGGAAGTATGAGAGTCAGAAGTGACAGAATGCTTGGGCGAACAGATGGGTTTTGATAAGGGTTTTAAAGGTGGACCGAGAAATGGAAAGGCTGAGGGATTTAGGCAGGGAGTTCCAGATAGCAGGGGCAAGGCAGCTGGAATCTCTGCTACCAGTGGTAGGACAAAGGGAGGGAAGGAAGGAGGGGGTGGGAGATGCAAGGTCAGAGTTGGAGGACTGACGGATGTGAGATGGGTGGAAAGGATGGAAAAGGTTGCAGAGCTAAGGTGGAGCGAGGTCAAGGAGGAATTTTCAGACGATAATAAGAATTTCAAATTTAATGCTTTAAGGATATGGATCCAACATATGTCAGCAAGGATGGGAGTGATGTGCAAACAGGGTGGTACAGGCAAGGATACAGGCAGCTTAGTTTTGAACAAGTTGGCATTTATGGAGTATGTAGGATGAGAGACTGGCATGGAGGACATTATGGAAAATGAGTTATGAGATGACAAAAGCAAGGAAAATATTAAGGCATTATTATGGAGGTGAAATTAAATGATATTGGTGATGGATAGGATGTGAGGTTTGAAGCTTAGCTCTAGGTCCAAACAGGGTATCAAGGTTTCACATGAGCTGGTTCAGGCTGAGCAGATGGTGGGAGATGGGGTAGAGTCAGTAGTAAGTGAGTTTATGGCCGGGATTGAAAATGATAGATAACTAAAGATCCCATGACTATATCTGAATAACAGGGAATTCTGCCAGTATCCGAGCCAACATTGCTCCCTCACTAAACACCGCAAGAAACAGATTAACTGGACATTTGTTCAATTGCTGTTGTAGGATTTTGGTATGTACAAATTGGCTGCCATATTTGCCTATATAGAAACAGACACTGCACTTGAATATAATTCATTGTGTGTGAAACACTTTGGTATGTTTCTGAGAGGGGAGATAAGGCACTTTAGTCAACTGAACCATAAAGTTACTGAAGAAATTTAGTTTCACGTAGGAAAAGCACTCCTGTGACTCTTTGTTACTATGCTGGGTATAAGAAAAGGCCCACCTGGGCATTGGCAGTTCCCTTCAGGAGAAACTAACAAACATGGAGGACAGCAATGCAGAGGCAGAACAGTAATGATAATTTTAGCTACAGTAACGATATATAAAACAATCCTTTCAACAGGGACACATCTGAGTCAATTGAGTGGGAACAGGATATTTGTGAATGATTCGATTGCACAAGGTAGATAATTAACTTCATTCTTAATTTTGCCATAATCCATTTACCACTGGAACTTTGACTCTGTAGTATCTTTGAAAGAAGCAGATCAACTTATCTGGCAAGGCTGGACAGTTGGATTCAACACAGACCTGCCAAACAAACATATGTTTGGTTAAAATCTGAGAATTGCTCTAGGTGGCAAGAATCCAGCTAACATGCCAATTTGCCATTGAATGATGGAAGACTACAATGGCTACTAGGTGGACTTCATTTAATGGAGTTCAACTTCAAGGATAAGTAGAGGTTTACGGTACTTGCGGATTGGTAGGATTTTACATTCACATCCAGTCAGCTAAATGATACAAGGACCAAAGCAAAATAATCTTTGCTATTTAGAATCATAAGATCTATTGGTGAATGTCTTCTGTGGTCTCCACTAGTGACAGTGGAAGTGAAAAGGACCTTCCTTGCACAAGAGTCAGGCTATCAGATGAAGAGTGTTAGAAGAGAGATGTAGGATTTATTCCTCCAGCATAGATTAAAAAGTCCAGTCAATGCAGAAGTGAGATTAGTTTCATACGCTTTTGCTACAATTCCAGGAAGCACGGGGTAAAAAGAATTTTTTTTGCTCTCTTAGCTTTTCTGCGATTCTGACTGTGAAGGGAAAATATAAAGGAACCCACTTTTCCAGAAGGGTAGACCATTAAAATATGATTTTATTCCAAGAACAATGACCAAGCAAATTTGCTGCTGGAAAACTTTGGAGGAGGGATGATGATGATGACAACAACGACTTTTATAGTGTCTTTCACATAACAAAACATCCAAGATACTTTACAGAAGCATCAGAGGGACTTGAGGAGGAAGTGGGAGAAAGAAGGGAAAGTCGCAAAAAGCAGTCGAAGAGGTGGGTATTGAAAAGGCCTTTAAAGATAGGAAGAGAGATACTATCATGGACACTATCGTGATCGCTGTGGCCATCAGACACATAACTTGGAGGAACAAGTTGCACTACAGCTTCCTGATGCAGAGCTTTGCTTTCAGTACCTTCTTTTCAGACCAAGAAACAGTGCTTATGGTCATTCATATGAAAACCTAGCTCCTTGAAAACATTAAGTACATGCTGTACAGCACCTATTTGAGTGTCAACTTGGTTCAGTTGGTGACACTTTTACTTCCAAGTTAGGTTATAGGTTCAAGCCCTAAACCAGGACTTAGGCAGATAAACTAGACTGACACTTAAGTATAGTACTGAAAGCAAGTGCTGTCCTACAGACATTAAACAGAGCTGTCACCTGCCTGTTCTGCTGGTTTAGGTGGATATTAAAGATCCCATGGCGATATTTAAAGAGCAGGAAGTTCTCCCAGTGTCCTGGTCGACATTTCTGCCTCAATGAACACCATCAAAAAAAGATTAACTGGTCATTCATTTCATTGTTTTTTTGTGGTACCTTGCCTGGTGCAAAATGACTGCTGCATTGTCTACTTAACTATAGCCACTCACTTCAAAAAGTAATTCACTATATGTGAAGCACTTTGCGACATTTCTGAGAGACAGGATAAGGAACTATACAAATTAAAGTCTTTCTTACATAAAAACTCTTGCACAGGAGCCCTGCTAAGTTAATCATTTCAGTACAGGTGCTTAACCTTAAGGAGGTTTCAATCAATGACTGGCCAAAAGGGAGCACCTTGTATTCACAGCTACAAAGCCATCTAACACAATCTGTGTCAAAAGCATGCAAGTCCCAGTTGACACTAGAAAATCAGCTCTCATGTCTATCAATAACAAGGGGCACAAAATCCAAAGTATGCACAACTGCATCATTTCTGAGGGACAGCCATTGTCTTGAAAATGTTTAACAAAACTTCAATGATCAATATTTAATGGCAACTACTGACGAATACTGGTGGTGCAATATGAATACTACCAAAAGGCCAGGCAGCAAAATAGAAGACATGGTAGATGGGGCAATGTCAAAGAATCAACTTTCTTAGTTCATGGTTTACAGGAGTTCCAACACCAGTTGGTGCCATGGAGCCCTTGGGCTGCCAAATTGGAGCTTTACTCCTGGTGTGGTCAGTACATCTGTTTTAATAAGGTGAATGAGGTTGACATCTACATGTTTTCCAAGGGCACTGAGCTGTCTTTTTCCTCAGTATCAAGTGTTATCACATCTGACTAATCCTCAGTACTGAGAGGAAGGAGTTCACATCCTGTGGCTGATGACCACCAGGGGATTGTATGACAACTGTGAGTGATCTGTTGACTTCTCAGGCTTGGTTCACCAGTCAATCTTGTCTTGGAGTTAGTTATATCTCCCAATGATGGAGGCATCCCCTTTGACAATGAGACAAAAAGTTCAGGAGATGGGACATAGCATATAATTAGTTAGAAGACACATTGGGAGTGCTCATCAAGGCCTGAGAAAATGGGGACATTATTGATAGCCCAGAATGAGCCATGGCAGCAGCAGACTTCAGGAGGGCGTAGGTAGATTGGCGAATGCCAGTGGTAGCAGCATGAATGGCAAATAGCAGCTGGAGGTGGACAAGAGCAGCACAGGCCGGCCGTTGAAAGTCAGCAGGCATTTAAGGAGCGAGGGAAAGCAGAGATGCATGTGTTAGGACAGCAGCCAATTGGCAGGGTTGAGAAAGTCTAAAATGAGGTTTAACCAAAATCCAATAATTAAATAAAGGTGCTATGGCCAAAATTCATAACTTAAATATGAGCCATTAATTTGAACGAAATCACCATGTTGTTGGGAACAGCCAAAAATGTCACACATTAAATGGGCAGTGGAGACGGATCCAAATTTTTTTTTTAAATGAACAAACCATCTCAAAATGCCATGTTCTGGAAACCAAGGACAACTTTAACCATCTCGATTCAATTTTAAACACTGCTATCCATGTCCAGAATGCCAGAGCCCGAGTCCAGCAGAATGGCTGAAGATGGAGCTCAGCAGGCTTGCCAGTGAGAGCGGCAATAGTGAAGGTGGAGCATGGGGGAGCCACAGTGAGGCCCAGCAGAAAGGATGCTGGTGGCAGGTTATCCAGAAAGGACAAGAAGCTCAATCAGGGAGGGAGGAAGCAGACAGCACAAGGGCTGCTGAAGCAGGATAATAATTAAAATTTAAAAGGATATTTTAAGGAGGGACTTTAACTATAAATTTAAAAATTAAAAATACAGCACCTAAATAACAGCAGATGGAAATCCACCAGATGGAGATAAGCTTGGGCACAGATCAAGCAGGTTCTAGAACAGAATGCGGCTTGACAGGCAAGGTGTGACACCTCCAACATCGAAACTCCTTTCACGGCATTACCTAGCGGCATCACAGCCAGGGGTTATTAAATATGCACGTTTTTATTCTTTGATTTTCCATAAGAAGTGCTTTACATAGCAGTTTTCAATAGTTTACACACCCCACATACCAAATTTAGTATCTAGATAATGAGATAGATATTAAAAATAAAGCAAAATACTAATACACATAATTTAATGATATTAATTGAAAGTGTATTCACACGAGTTAATTTTAGCACACAACATCCTTGATATCAATAACGTACCTCGGATATTAAAACCCACGATAAATGCCTTCTCATACACCGATGGCTTATTATTTATCACTAATGTTTGTTACAGAAAAGGAGGAATGTTCATTTCATAAGCTGGATATAAAAAGAAATTAACTTATAGAAAATTAATTCTTAAAAGTTAATCGTATAGCAATTTCCAAAATGAAGCAAAGTTTTTTCCTTTTTAAACATTTTCATATTTATAACACTACTGTTACATCCTATGATCACTAGCCCAGATATGTATTTAGTTTTTAAAAAAATAAAGTTATCTTAGCAAACACCCCCCTAAAAAAAAACCTGCTGAACAATGTTATTCACTTTTCAAAATTGTAGAACCTTGGTCAGAAAGTTAAAAAAAAGTAGCTGAATCTAGTAACAAATGAAAATAGGTTGAAGTCAATAAATAATGGGAAATGGTCACTTAATGTGAATTTGAAGATGTATGTTTTTCAGGCATGATTATTTCTTATGTTCTCTGCAACTTAGAAACTAGCAGTAATGTGATATCAGTGCTAAAGAATCAATGTTTTATGGGACATAGTGTCTTTTCTCCCCTCTAACTGGAATTTGCGTTCCGCTAATGGTGATTGATCATTGGGGATTACGTCTTTGTTGTTTTACTACTGAAGGACATCAAGAACATGACCAAATTTCATGGTTATCTAAATAATCAAAGAAAAACAAAACCTTAAGACAAGGAGTTAAATGGATCTTTAAGAATGCCTGACAGGAATATAAAAGCATTAAAAGAAAGAACCCCAACCCATTCAACTCTTTGGTGTTAGTTTGTTTAGCGTAAGTAAAGGCACACAAGAGGGTAAAGCACCATCCTCCTGGGGAACAAATTCTCACCTCCCAATCAGACTGTGACTAAACATTTCAGTTGATGTCATGGACTAATTACCACACTATCCTACTTTCCAGCTGCCCACATATGAAATCATTACAAGTATATCTATTTGTATTAAACAGCTTGAGTCAGCTTAGACACCTTGCAGGATTAGAGCTCAGACATAGAATTCCACTGATGGTACTCAGTGTGTGAAAAAGTTCCCAAATGTCAGCCATTTCACATTCTTTGTGTGTTGTGCTGCAGGGGCTACTTGAGGTCAGCCACAGGATAGTGTTTTCTGGCCCTTGAGTAAAATGCTTAGGTATGAACAAAGACTGATCTCCAGACAAACTACATGTGTGGCAATGACCAACATTAACCACAGTTGACAACTGACCCAAAATGGAGACCTTGCTCAGGAATTCCTCATACATCTTCCGCTTCCTCAATGTGCTACCCTGTTCAAAAAGAAAGAAAATTCAAAAGTTAGTGGATTTGATTTGTTTCAGCAGCTGCTACTCTTTATTTTCTTTTGAACAGTTGAAGCCTATCTATCTGCTATCTAGCATATAAGCCTTGGGCAAGAACTTTGGCAAAAAGGGATACATGCCAATGTGTTTTCAAATATGACAAAAAATGACAGATTTCTCTGGATAAATGTACGCCCAGCATAGTATTATCCACTGTGAGATGCTTCCTTTTTATACATGCATTTCATTCAAACATCTTGAACAGAAAATAAACACACTCAATAGTTGTGAATCTTTCCTCTTTCATTTTATTTGAAGCTCATTCTTGTGTAAACAAAAAAAACCTCAGTACTCACTTGTGTGCAAAAGATATGCAATGTACACACTTCAGATTATTAATCAAGAATCAGTTAATCTCAGGTAGGTCTTCTTCAAAGCCACTGGTTTGTGGTTCTCGTGGAAGAATGGACCGAATCGCAGAACAGATGCTCCTCCCAAAAAACAGCAAAATCCCTCAGAATCCTACATAATCAAACTGAATTTGACTTATTCAGTCAGTGTAAATAGTTCTGATTATAGGGAATAGCAAACCCTATACAAATTATGAGCAAGAGCGCTAGTTTTCTGTTTTCAAAGAAAAACAGAAGGAATCACTGAATGCAATCCCTAGAACACCTGGAATCCCATGTGCTAAAAACAGAATTTGAATGACTAGTCTCAATCCAGCAACCCTGCTAACCTTTAATTGTACATCTGAACAACTATGTTCATTCATACAGGTCACCAAATTTTCCCACATCAACAGATTTAGATGATTGTACAAGCTTCACTTATTCTAAGCCACCTTTACTTACTAACTGCATAAAACATGGCATGTCATGAGTGCTATTTTTAAGGCTAAATGAAGTAAAGCAGTATCCCAAAGGGTCAAAACACTGTCAGTTTAAATTTTATGAGACCTGACAGGTTATACTCATCCTTTGAACCTGAATACCCTAAAGTTATTCTACATGCTCTTGTGTGTATACATGGTTATTATTAAGGTTTCAGCACTGTTTTCTGCCTGAGGGAGGGGGAAGGGGAGAGACACTACAAAAACATGACGGGAGACAATTTTGATCCAAAATTATATTATGGGTTAGTCAGAAAAAAGAAACTGATCAAGTGGCAGCAAATAATATTGATTTAAAAAAATTAAATGTGATCTGTTATAGATCATTTATTCAGGAAGAAAAACTCAAAATCCTGGGAGTGAGAACTGCAAAATTGTCCTGGTTTATTTGTTTGTTTTTGTGAAAAAGCAAACATCAAGTCTAGTTTCAATATTTTAATTATGTTTTTTAGTTACATATTTAGAGTTTCAAGGAAATTAAAGCAAATAATATTACAATGGCTATTGTATTTCTGTAGCATGTGCAAAATCATGTACAAAATTTAAATACATAGATTGGAATATTCTAAATGTTTATGGTATAGTATCTATTTTCTTCCCTTACCATTCTTCTCCTTTCTAGTCTCTTCAGGCTACATGCCATCTAAGCCACAAGAGTAAGTAAGCAACCCCTCTCCCAAACCTCCACCAATGGTGCTGAGTCATGCACCAGGAAGCAGGTGAAAATGGCGTAGGAACAATTCTTATTCCAATTTTTTCTCTCCAAGGGCAGCTAACAACTGACATTGGGAACTTGGCTAAGTCACAGATCAAACCTGTATATAACATCAAGCTCTACCTCACCACCACCTCTTTCAATGCCTCAACTGCCTTCGTGCTGCAAGACTGCTTGAGCAGTCTTGAGTGACTCATAACTTCCTCCGGTTCAATGTTGGGAAGGCTGACACATCATCGCGATCTCCATCACAAACTCCCACTTCCTTGCCACTGATTCTATCCTCTGACCCAGCCACTGTCTCAGGCTGAACCAAACTGCTCACAATCTTGGTGTCCTATGCAACCCTGAATCTCAGTTCAGACTCCATATCATCTCCATCACAAAGACCATCTCCAAAACATTACTTCTTTACCTCCAGGCTCGATTACTCCAACGGTCTCCTTGCTGGTTTCCCATCCTCCACCCTCCAATAACACCAACTTGTCCAAAACTCTGCTGGGCATATCCTGTCCCACACCAAGTCCTGCTTGCTCATCATTCTCATCCACGCTGACCTACAATGGTTCCCCATCCCCCAATGCCCTAAATTTAAAAGCTTTGTCGTCTTTAATTCATTGCATGGCTTCACCTAACCCTATCTCTGCAAATTCCTCTAGCCCTAAATCCACTCTCTCTCCCCCACCCCCCAACTCAATCCCCTTTGATTCCGGCCTTACGTGCATTCCTCCCTCCCTTCCTTCACTCAACCACTGATGGCATAGCCTTAGGCCACTTGGGCCCAATATCTAGAATTCTTTCCCTAAACCTCTCCGCCTCTCTCACCTACTTTAAAAACTTCTTCAAAATCCATCTCTTTGACAAAGATTTCAGTTTCACCCTGCCCCCTGCTCTCTCCCTTCCTGGCTTGGTGTCTGTTTTCCATATGTCTATCTGTGCAGTGCATTGGGATGGTTTTTATGTTAAAGGTGCTATATAAATGCAAGTTGTTGTAGCCATTAATTCCTGTTGTCATGCATCAATGTTTAATGTGATCCACTATATTAACCAGTATAGTTGATTTTAAAATAATTAGTATGGAGTTATACATGAGCAATGTATGTATAATTTAGCTCTTCAGAGTTGCAATTGTACAGTTGTAAGCAAGACTATACATAACTTTAACCTGACTTCAGCAGTGGTCGCCATACTATCAGGAAAATTAAAGCAAGATTGATTTTTTTTTTAAAAAAAAGTTCCTGATTTAGAAAATTTAAAAATAAAAATGACTTTGGATTTAAGGTGTAACAGATAAGCTTCTAATTTTGCATTCCTGATGAGGAACCTCTCCCGCCAGGAGCACAAATCGTAAATAGTGGCGCACTTAAATTAACGGCTGGAAACTATCCACAGTGTGTGTCCAAATTTCCAATATGCATTCCTGGCTGATGAGATTGGAGGTCGCGAGCGCAAAAGATAGAAAATTATCCCTGTAATGCTAGCATTTACATTTTTGAGAATACAATACTACTAAAAGGGTAATTAGTACTTTTTTATTCTATTCATTTTCCTTCCAGTGAAATAACAGAAAAAGTAAACAAAAAAATGTCCTGCTATGTACTCAATCAGGTTTCAATTCATTATGGCGCTTTCACTTTTAATTGAGTGGATCAAATGAATGGCAAAAGTGAATGTAAAGCAGTTTGAGTGTAAAAAAATTGAATTTCTAATAATGCAAAAAGCAATTTATTCACCTTAATAACATATCAGAAAACATAAATAACTGCAAAAAAAATCCAGGAAGCACTCACTCAAGATATGTCAATCAAGTATTCAACTCTGGGACTAGAGCTCACAGAATGAGAAAATACATTTTTTTTTCCAGCCTGCTCTGCTTGTGTTTTGTCCTGAAAAAGCTTTGGGCTGCAAAGTAATCACATTTGAAATCTGATGCTATTACTATAACAGAGAGTTATTTTCTCTCTTCACTTAGGATTCATCCAACTGAACAGGATGGAAAGTTACATATGCCAAAACATCTCCCAAACCTTTCTGCAATTTTATATTAGAAAGTAAAATGAAGCAGTTCAATGTTTTTGTCTGCCAGTTGAATTTTCAGTTAATCAGAGAGAGCCAGGATGGATTTGTGAAAGGTAGGTCGTGCCTGACAAACCAGATTGAATTTTTTGAAGAGGTGACTAAAGTAGTGGACAGAGGAATGTCAATGGATGTTATTTATATGGACTTCCAGAAGGTATTTGATAAGGTCCCATAAAAGAGACTGCGAGCTAAGATAGAAGCCCATGAAATCGAGGGAAAAGTACGGACTTGGTTAGGAAGTTGGCTGAGCGAAAGGCGACAGAGAGTAGGGATAATGAGTAGGTACTCACATTGGCAGGATGTGACGAGTGGAGTCCCGCAGGGATCTGTCTTGGGGCCTCAATTATTCACAATATTTATTAACGACTTAGATGAAGGCATAGAAAGTCTCATATCTAAGTTTGCCGATGACACAAAGATTGGTGGTATTGTAAGCAGTGTAGATGAAAACATAAAATTACAAAGGGATATTGATAGATTAGGTGAATGGGCAAAACTGTGGCAAATGGAATTCAATGTAGACAAATGTGAGGTCATCCACTTTGGATCAAAAAAGGATAGAACAGGGTACTTTGTAAATGGTAAAAAGTTAAAAACAGTGGATGTCCAAAGGGACTTAGGGGTTCAGGTACAACAGGTCATTGAAGTGTCATGAACAGGTGCAGAAAATAATCAATAAGGCTAATGGAAAGCTGGCCTTTATATCTAGAGGACTAGAGTACAAGGAGGCAGAAGTTATGCTGCAGCTATACAAAACCCTGGTTAGACCGCACCTGGAGTACTGTGAGCTGTTCTGGGCACCGTACCTTCGGAAGGACATATTGGCCTTGGAGGGAGTGCAGCGTAGGTTTACTAGAATGATACCCGGACTTCAAGGGTTAAGTTACGAGGAGAGATTACGCAATTGGGGTTGTATTTTCTAGAGTTTCGAAGGTTAAGGGGTGATCTGATCGAAGTTTATAAGATATTAAGGGGAACAGATAGGGTGGATAGGGAGAAACTATTTCCGCTGGTTGGGGATTCTAGGAGTAGGGGGCACGTCTAAAAATTAGAGCCAGACCTTTCAGGAGTGAGATTAGAAAACATTTCTACACACAAAGGGTGGTAGAAGTTTGGAACTCTCTTCCGCCAACAGCAATTGATACTAGCTCAATTGTTAAATTAAAATCTGAAATAGATAGCTTTTTGGCAACCAAAGGTATTAAGGGGTATGGGCCAAAGGCAGGTATATGGAGTTAGATCACAGATCAGCCATGATCTTATCAAATGGCGGAGCAGGCACAAGAGGCTGAATGGCCTACTCCTGTTCCTATGTTCCTATCTTAGTCAGATGTATTCCTTTGAAGATGAGTCAAGATTTGGAATTCACTGTTTAGAATCTCCCAAGCACAAACCTGTGTGCGACCAATAAATTACATGGCACACTAATGCACCAGCAAACTGTCGCCAAATTACCTAGGGGGACTGAAAATAATGAAAATTTTACTTACTAGCAATCAATAGCTATTGTACATTGCTAGAAGTGGTGAGCTATTATCTGAACATTAACAAGTGATACTGCTCATCAGTGCTATGAAACAGTGGCAATGGCCTTCAGTATTCCTTCATTTCATCAAGTGGCAATAGATTTTGTTTTGTTACCTTCCTATATCTCAAATTCAACCTTATGTCTGCTGGAAGGAAACTGCAATACAAAAGTGAAAAATCTGTGACTACACTAATGACAGACAAGAGTCTAGCCCAAGGATGCAACAATAAACAATTCACCACAAGCTCAGCTGTCATATTTATTTCAGAGTTTATGTCTTGTTTCGTAGGTGGTCAATTCTATTTTTAACAATAGTTAATTTCACAATAAATGTTTCACGGGAAGTCATTTTTACAGAAAACCAGGCAAATTAATTTCCAATTATTCAGGTACCAGCTCATCAAATTTCTTTGTGTGTTTTTTGCTATTTATGATTTCCAAAGTCCAAATCAGACACTAAATTTTATATCTGTATTAAATAATCAGGTACATTTTATACCGTACCATTTTGAAGTGTGAAAATAATGTCATTATTTGAATAATGATAATCGCTATGATAAGATTACTTATTATAATGGACACTTAATAAATGGACACATAATAAATAAATCCCAAATGCTGTATATTGATCAAAGTTTAACATGTTTCAGGATTCATTGAGTAAAGTGTTCAGATGGTTTCCGTCCAAGAACTTTTCAACTTTTAGTTTCAGACTAAAAGGAATAATTTTTTTAATAGAATTATCAATTGACCTCTGAAACTGTAGCAAAATGGAGAACAATAATGTAATTTAAGACAGACCATTAGAATGCGCCTGTAGCTGTCCCTGTCAATTCCCCACAGCTTGAGGTCTGTCTTGGCCTTGACAGTTGCTGCTCTTGGTGTGCCATAGATCAGAGCAAGCTCTCCAAAACTGCCTCCTTCTCCAATGTTTGTAACCCATTCTCCGTTTACATAGACCTATACAAAAAAATAACATAAGTCAAGTTAGAGGTCTCTCTGTTCTTTTCTTCTCTTTCAGTCAACTAAAAACACATTAATATTCCCTCTTCCAATAATCTTTGCTGGGAAAAAAGGAAGGAACAATAGACCAATGGTTTTCTTTGTAAAACACAATGACAAAACATCCTACTTTGTAGGTAGGATTTCAAGTCTTGTTACTTCAACACAATGATGCTATTTGCCTTTTAAATTTCCTGTGGTTTGTTGATTCCCAGTTATTTTGTGTATATTTAACACTTGTAGGGTCAACAAGCAGAACTATCACAATGTTTTTTTTAAATCAGAATTACCAAACAAAGTCTAGAGAGCTGATGCCACTTGATTACATTTCTAAAGAAAATGTAGTAAATATATAAAATACAGATTGAAACTAGGAGGAATACATTGCCCTTGTAACTGTATACCACATCATAAATATTATGGGTAGAACTTTCCATGGTCCCTCGCCACTGTCAGGGCCATGCACAGTAGATAGAAAATCTCAAGCAAAGTACCTTCGATTTCTGATAAATCATCCTCTGCTTCCAAGGCCTGACCTGTGGACCGGGGCCTTAGAAAGTTCGAGCCCATGTTTTCATATGCACATGACTTACAGCTGTAATAAAATAATAGTTAACACTCCAAAACTTTTGTCAGTATTCTAGGACAAACATAAGCAACTTTTTAAATTACAATCTCGAGATATCTCCTCCCCCTGACACCTAGTTTTGTTTTTTGCAAAATGTTTTGTTCCACAAGATTTTCAGAACCTGCGCACGTAGAAATATTACTTAATGAGATTTCTCACATTAAGTGTGAAGTATTCATATACCATGCTGCTCCACTTGTTATTTTCAAAAGTTTCCTTCCTGAAGTAATTCACCTTGGGAAAAAATGTTTTACAGGTTATTATCCTACATGTAAAGAAACGGTAGTCTCAATATACAGATACATTATTCAATATAGGTGACTAATTTCGGCTCTGCTGGCAGAAGGAAGAGAATGGGTATATTGCTTGAAGAGTGATGGCGGTGGATTAGTTTAATATAGCTGGTCTTGCATTTTGATCACAGTGCTAGCATAATGTACCAGAATTGTGTGTGCTCTTAAAGGGGATCTTTAGATCAGAGGCATTACTCAAATACAAAATGTGTGGGACTCACTTTCTATGCCACAAGGAATCTTCAGAAATAAATTAGTGACATCTCTGGCACAAACTATTCCTCCATTTTTAAATCAGATGCTCAGGTAACAGTGCACTAGGATAATTATTTAATTGATCAATTTCGCCTCTCTAGAGCAACAACAGCAAATCAAAAATAGAGTTCACGTCACTATTGGCTACCTGGATGTCCTCGGTCCAATCAGCTGCATGGACTCAAGACGTTATATACCGTAAAAGAATCGTACTTGCTTCTACAATAATTTATTTAATTCATAGCAGGTGGTCTGCAACTTCATGCACATAACTGACAACTTTGTCCCCAAATACGAAGGGACACATTTTGATTCATATGCCACTGGTAAACTGGAATCATAAAATTCATGAATCACTTCCTAGTAGCTCAGTAAGTAAATGCACTACCCAATGTCATACTGAGAAATACAGATTAGAAAGGTCCCAGGTTCAATCCACGGTCTGTACTGAGTTCGTTGATCCCAGCTCAGTCAGAGGCTGGGCACTAAAATTGGCCGTAGGCCCTGCACAAGGAGAAGAAAAAAAAGTCAGCGAGATTTCCTATTCTGCTTGCTATTTAGTGAGCACTTCTGGAAAGAACGTGTGAATGGTTGAGTGGTCCTCCTACAATCTACAGGCTTTAATGCCGAAATTTAGTGTAGCCTAATCACTACTACTTGATTTACTTCACTTTTTCTCCTGCTTTTTTCAACCTTGGTGGACTCTTGCAGTATTGGCTTTAGCCTTTTACTTAGGTTGCTCAATTAAAAAAAATAGGTACACCTCTCATTAACACATTATCAATATTGTCTATTTTATATTTTTTCTATATAATGAAGGGGGTTTGTAGCTAAAGGAAACAGCTCATCTGTTACCAATGCTAGGTCTCCTGAACCAGACAAATGCCTCAGCTCAGTTGCAATTGCAAACTCAATCCAGAGATTGAACATCTTTCAGAAATCTATCACATTACTTTTAATTGCTAGTCAAAAAAATAATAGTAGGGATTGTCAACAATTACACTACTGAAAGTTACACTTTTACATAGACTGTATTGGTTACCAGCACCAGTATGAATATAAGGTGCTCTTTTCAAACGATGCTGTTCTTGCATTTCATTCTCCAATGAACAAAGACGTTAAGGTGTAAAGTTTCTGATCCAGACGTACAATGCATACATGCAAAGTTCAATGAATATCAAGACTGGGCCTGGTGACTAAAGATTTGTACTTCAGTTTTCAATTCTTTATAAGAGAAATTATTCATTTACACTATAAACAAAAGGTGCCATTTATATGACAAAAAAAATTTCAATCCACATCCATTCAATACAAATCCCAACATAGCCATTTCTTTGGAGGTTCCGTCAGTCCACTGCTGAAATTACAGCGGGATATCAGGAGAACCCCAACGAAATTCCACAGTATTAAACTTGTTTATAGTACAACCAAATCAAGGAAGAACTAGTTACACTGCTTGAAAAAGTATCATCACATGAAGAAGCCGTAGCGAGTTGCTGCATCCTATAGATAATACACATTTCAGCCATGTGCAGTGGAGGGAGTGGATGTGCACGGAAAATGAAAAAGACCAAGGTGTCTTAATTGACAATAAATTGAAACTGTTGCAACAATGTTCAGTGGCAATGAGTAAAGCAAATCAGATGTTGGGATGTAGTAAAAGGTCAATATTGAGCCGCAATGTTGAGGTAATCGTGCTACTTTACAAATCATTCGTATGATCACACTTATAATACTGTATACAGTTCTGGTCACTACAGTACAAGAATATTGCAGCTGTTGAAAGGATACAGAAGAGAGCAACTAGAATGATGCCGGGGGGGGGGGGGGAATGGAGGGATTGGATTATGAGGAATGATTATGTAAATTGGGCATGTTCTCACTGGAAAGAGAAGGTTGAGAGGGGGTATGATTGCAGTTTTTAGGATTCTAAGGAGACTAGATAATGTGGACTACGACAAGCTGTTTCACCTTGTCCAAAACAGTAGAACCAGAGGACACAGCCTGCGTTTATAGGGGGGGTAAATTCAAAACTAATCTGCGGAAACATTATTTCAGTGAACAAGTGGTCAATGTATGGAACAGACTCCACAGGGAGACAGTGGAAGCAGAGAGTATTGATTCATTCAAATGCAAATTAGATGGATTTCTTTAAGAAAATAATATTTTGGGATACAGTATATGAGTAATTTGAGACATGACATATAGTAAGCATAGTATGCTTGGGAAGAGCAGGTGACTTTGGACCTATGGTTCCCAAAGCTCTCCACCATTGGGGTTTTCCTCACCTCATGTCTGGGTCTGTTGTAGACTAATTGATAGAGATTGATTGATATAGTCAACAATTCCATTATCATTTTCTCATGCTTTTACCAGGATGGCAGAAGGCAAACTAGATGGACGTGGTCTTTTTTCGTCTAGCAATTCCTATGTTATCCAGAAATTCTTTACTAAAGTTCCTCTGTAGTAAATGTACAACGTACTTGAATGTTTGTTATACTAACTACTGATTAAGATTAATTAAAATAGCTCTGCGTAATAAATTAGATCGATTTACAATTCTATGGCTTTATAATAAAGTATATGTACAAATAGACCATTCCCTTATTCTAGCTGACCTCATTTCAAACAATTAAATAAGCAAATAAAGCACCTGGAACAAATGGCCTCCGGGACCATGTTGTGGATTCAGCAGACACTGATGTGAGCTACAGCAAGTGATTAGATGTTAAATAGTTTCCTTGCACTGAATCATGAGCCCATGAATGGATTATCCTGACCCAACAGGTGCAACTTGTGTAGTGAAGGTCAGCTCGTTGGAGGTCCATATTGCCTTCAGGCATTCACCAATGCTATAAAGTGTATATATATATAGTCCATATGCATCTCTTTCCCTTACCTTAAAATAATACACTACAAAACCAGGAGAATTTAAAAGCACAGGAAAAGCATTTTGAACACTTACGTCAACTTCGCCCTGGTCGATTACATAGAAGTTGTCACCCTCGTCACCTGAGAACAGAAAGAGCAACACACAACATATTTATTTTAAAAGTAAGTTTAAATAACAAAAGTTTAAATCAACAATTCTTTTCATGACACACTGCACTTTAGGATGTTTTAGTTGTTATGTCAAAAGACTACATGTATTAACAAGCTAAAGAATTTCTTGACAAGCATTAAGGATATCTTAAGACCTCCTCTTTATCTGAAGCAAAAATCCTCTTTTCTCAAGTTTCAGAGATAAATTATTTTCTTGACATGAAAACCAAAGAGTCTGAAAAGGCTTAGCAAGTCCCTACTCAAGTTCACAGTCTCTGCGAGCTTTCAAAGGCAGAGCTCTATAGTTGTCAGATTTGTTAAGACTTTAGATGTCCAGTTTAATCCACCCTCCACTTAGCCTCATCTTTAATAGTCAGTCTTCAAGTGCCAGTACTTTGTTTAGTGGCTGAATCACAAGGCCACTTTTCCTTTTCAGTTACCTTCAGACTAAAAGCTCACGACATCCATTTAACCTTAAATCCCAAAGTTTCTAAACGAGTCTAGATTTCCATCACTTTACATGCAACACTTTGGGCTGTTTTTGTGTTAGCAGAAAAGTAGGCATAAGTATAAAGCAGAAAATGCTTCTTTATACAGTGTCTAGTTTTTTGCTTAAATTAGTTAATGGAAGAAAATACACCTTCATATTATTTTAAATTTCTTTCACTAAAAGGTTGGCAAAACATGTTGAAAGTGGTAGAATTTTGAAGAAGAAAAATAAATGTTACTTTTTCATCAATGTTGATCTAGTTTTACAACCTGTTAAAATGTGAAGTGATACACTGATACCAGCAAAAGTATTTATGAATTGTACATAAATCCTTAACTGGTAGTTACACAGAATCTCTCAATGGGGCAGCAAGTTGTGGTATTTGTTCAGTTGCCTTTGTAGGTTACTCATGTCTGTTACATTATGATTCACAAGGCAGTGCAATCTAGTGTGCACATACAAATGAGGAAGATTAGAGTTTAGACAGAGGAGGGAACTTTCAAGTTCAAAACATTGGAACAGGTAACATTCCAAGAATTGTGATTGCTGTTGGATGAATGGAAATGTCAAAAATTATTAGCAACTTCATAGCAGTAACTGATAATTTTTGAGATTGTTTCATACATACTCACCTAGCAAACACTGACCAACAGCGTCACAAAAACAGACACAGCCCCAGAAAAGCTGGAGGCTTAAAAAAGGGCCTGAATATAAGCAGTAAGATTACATAGTTACATAGAATCTACAGCACAGAAACAGGCCATTTGGCCCAACTGGTCTATGCCAGCATTTATGCTCCACATGAACCTTCTCCCACCCCTCTTAATCTCATGCCATCAGCATATCCTTCTATTCCTTCCTTGTGCTTATCTAGCTTCCCCTTAAATGCATCCATGCTATTTGCCTCAACTACTCTTTGTGGTCGCGTATTCCACATTCTTACCACTCTTTAGGTAAAGAAGATAAGTGAAGATGGTAGGTGGCAATGAAAGTGCAGTGGGAGATGGGCAAGTTATAACTTAAGCTGAAGATACACCAATAATGAGTCACTTTTATTTTACTGGGAAAAATCCTAAATTTCATGGAAGTACAGATTGCAGCAGTGGTACTGAAGGGGGATCCCAAGTACTGATGGTAGGAGATTTATTTTCTAGTATTTGAAGCTTATTAAAATTTTGCCTTTCAAACCAAAAATAATTAGAGATTTTAAATATGAAAAAAGGCAATCAATGTTACAGGCACGTTAAAATGAATAGGTTACCGCTCTCTGCTAAAATAACGAACAAGGAATGTCATATATATGTGATATGTTTTCAACCACTATTATCATCAACAGCAGTTTCTAACCTATATTGTGCTTTGAACCTGCCAAGAAGATTTATTTCATTCTACTGGTAATAAAAATTATTACACAATGGAATCATTAACAAAAATAAAGTGCACAAAATTGTGGTTTCCACAAACAAGCGTGGGGAGCTGGTATTTGTGCTCTTCGGTGCAAGTAACAGATTGCCTCCAGTCTAGAATTTGTTACATGGTTATTGATTATTGTCATTCTTATATTACCCTAAATATGGGAATCTCAGTGTAATTTTTAAAAAACTATCTGCACTTCCACTCCGCTCTTTACTTCCAAAGCTGGCAATTTGGACCAATGCAGTGACAGAAATGCTCAATGAGATCAGTTAACACCTTCATACCAAGGAACGTCTTCCTTATCTCAAAAAAGTGGCTGCAATCAGTCTTGGAGAAAATAAAACTTCATATAAGGCAACAGCCAACCATGCCTCAGAAAGTTCCTTTGAGTAAAATTACATTTTTAAAAGCTATATTTTATGCTGCTTATTTGTCACAGACAACTTCTTTGGGAACAAACACTAAATAAAATACCTGCAATTGCGATTCTCAGAAACCATTAGCTTAGCTCAAACTTTTTTGCTTCAATTTTGTATGTAAGCAACAGTGGGAGAAAAAACTTGCTGCGTAAAAAAATTTCTCATCTCCCCTCTGGTTCTTTACCAATTATCTTACATCTGTGTCCTCTGGTTACTGATCCTCCTGCAGTGTGAACAGTTTCTCCCTATCTACTCTATCAAAAGCATCAAAACCTTCTGATTCAGAGGCGGGAGTGCTACCACTGAGCCATGGCTCACACATGTAATCATAAAGTGGAAGAGATGATCCTCCCTGATTGTCTCTCAATTCCGTGCATCTGTAGTTACTCTTTCCCATTTCACCACAAATCTCCGTTGAGTGGGAAGTGTTCAGTGTGTCATTGCTGAGGGGTTAAGAGTAGCCAAAGCCATAGGAAGAACTGTGGAAAGAGTTCCTTGTTGTGGATTCCCCCGGAGCACTGAACCATTTTGAGAGTCAGGGCTCAGAAATGAAGAACAAGCTGCTGTTCTACCAAGCTTTGTCATGGTCTAGACAATGAATGTTGGTTGAGGACATGATCAGGCTCAACTGTGATCCTACCCACAATCAAATCATTTGCCAGCATTCCCAATCTTCTCTCACATAAATGGTGACCACTTCGCGGAGGTACCTGAAGGCACCTGGTGAATCATACCCCAGCGTAAGTCTAAATCTTCAGACGAGAAAAGGGAGTAAAAACAAGTAATAAATCCAGAGGTGGGATAACACTGGCTACATGTGGTATCAGTGTCTGTCAGATCACAATTTGCCTGAAGCTAGATGTACAAGGCTGCCATCCCTTAAATACTGAATTTTCACTTACCCCTCAGACATATGCTACAACACTACAAGTAAGGCTGTTTAGAAATTGATGTTAAAATCTGCCTTAAGCAACAGTATACTAAAAAGAGTATCTTCTTTGGAAGACAAGTCCAAACAATAGCATTCAGTAATTGGTCCCTGTGGTGATCTTACAAATCAAGTCTAAGGCAACTTTTTTGATGTACGCCCATTGAGTGTCCATAGCATAAATGGAGCCATGCTTTTTATTTTGTGGTTATCAAATTGCTAGTTCCAAACAAAAGTAAGTTTCCACAATCTAACCAACACGTGCCTCTCAGGATCTGAATCAACCAATCAGAAATATATTCTATCAGGAACAAATGTAGCACAATAAAACACTTCTTAAAGCAACAGCTACTGCAAATTACCTGATTCTTGTATTACCACCAGTTGTGTTGTATACATATACATTTCTGGTTATCAGTGCAGCGCCCTCTTACACCAAATGTGCAGTGTAAAAGAGGCAACAACGGACTGTTGCACTACTAGCAAAGTTACTTGGAAGAGGTGGTCTTGTACTGTTGAGAATGAGCACAAGTTGCAGTATATAAAACCAGTTGGAGTGAAGCTCCATAGGGAAATATAAGCTTTCAAAGTTAAAACCAAACTATTAACATTTTAATGTCACCCGATCACCTCTTTTCAATCATTAAATGTTTGGAGCTCTGCCGTACTCAACTTTGTGATGCAAGTAGGCAGTGAAAACATGGCTTCCAGTACGCACATGTGAAAATATAGCCAATAATTTACCTCTTTTTGCCACATAAAAGACACATTAATATAAGTTTTCTCAATACTTTCCTTTCCTGGCCGCAGTACAATACCACTATACGTCACTTCTTTTTGTCAGTTTCCAATAAGAAAAAGCTATCAGATACTATATGGGAGAGGATGTTCTAAGATCCACAGCAGTAGTAATAGCATTCCATTAAAACTATAACTACAAAGTGACAACAAAAGATAAAGTATCCCACCATGAAACTGGGAATTATGGGTACATTTCATGCAATGAGAACAAAAGTTTTTCATCATTATGAGGTAATTGGGGCAATTGATAAGTTGAAAGAGAGAATTAAGTTTTTTTTACTCTTTAGGTTTTGTATGTATGTACAAAGGGGCTGTTGGAGAACAAAATAACATTGTTGATTAGAAAATTTAATGTGGTTTGAAAGCTAAGCATCAATCACAATATTACTCCACATCAATATTACTGTTAACAAGGAATTAGGCTGTATCCTTGATGAGACCCACAAACAGCAATGAGATGAATGACCAGATAATTTATTTTTGTTGGTTTTGATTGAGGTTAAAATGTTGGCCAGGATGCTGCTCTTCTTTGAATAGTGCCATGGGATCTTTTAGGTCCACTTCATCTGATAAATGGCACCTTCAACAGCACAGCACTTCCTCAATGTGCTCAAGTCTCTGAAGTGGGGCTTGACCCATGACCTTCTGACTCAGAGGCAAGAGTGTTACCACTGTGCTAAGGCTATTACTACCTGGGCTAAAATGACTGGAGGCCAGATACATGAAACACTGGAGGGGTTGCCTGCACCCAGTGGAAATCACTACCTTCAGGAGAGAAGAAAATTGTAAAAATAAAGACTGGTGCAGAAAAATCATGTGTTTGTAGTAAAGCACCGTTTTACTTTTAAAACTGAAAAAAAAAGCAGCATCCTATAAAGTCTCAAAGAACATTACCTTGCTGAATGACAGTTTCTCCTGCAATGTGGGTTACTGGAAACATGGCATCAAAGATGTCGCTGCAAGGCAATAAAAAGATAGAAGCAATTTGAGCGTTGGCTTGGAAACTGTAACAACACAGAATTGAGATTTCTTTAAAAAAAATAAAACTGATTATAGAAATGATCCTTTATCTACTTTTCTGAAAAATGTTTTCATTACAGAAAATCTAATTTTCATCCTCCAAAAGCTCTTCTGACAGAAATACTTCATTTATACAAGTAGCAAATAGACAGAACAGAAAGCATCGCTATTGTTTTATAAAAGTTCTGATGACTGCTCTAAGAATTTTGTTACTCATTATTTCTTAGGTACAGGTAAAGGCTGCCAGGCCAGAAGCAGAATAAATGCAGCCGTTTGGACTTGAAAACAATCTCCATTCATCCACTTGTTTTATAGTGGACCATCAATCTGAAACTAAATTTGGCTTTTCAGACATCGTATCTAAGTGCAATCGTGGACTGAAAACATTTGGGAACTACCCTATAGTCAGTTTCATCCAACATCAGTCAATTGCATTATATCTTTGAAATGTACACAGGAAACTCACGAGCCAGTCAATAAATGTATGGTCTTATGACAGCAATTTGCAAGTACAGACTATAGTCGACAAAGACTATCAACTGTGAAATATAATATTGGGAACAAGGTAGATTGTTACGTCATGGTTATATTGTGGAGTTTACTCTTCATCACCATCAGAGACCAGGAAGAAATTTCACAGTCTCCCCTCTTCTTCAAAGTTTTATCCATGGTTATTGAGCAACAACTGATGGTATGAATAGTAAAAAATTGCAGGCTCAATGTACCGAATGTTGGATTACGTTCTGTGGTCCTCCTCATTCTTTGAATGAACTTCAATACCCACATATAAGTGACTAGGGAAAAACCACCAGAATACTATCTTTTGTATAGTTTGAAGGGATATTCGTTATTTTATCTTCCTCTGCTCCCCCCATAGACCTGATGCTGGAAGCATACTTTAGTTCTTTTAAAAGGAAACTGTAATAGAGAGAACAAATGATATAGCAAGGAAATTAAACACATGCAAGATGTATCAGGTCAAACAGAGAACCATGAAATGAGAAAGGGAGCTTGTTCAAAAGAGGAAGAAAACTTTGCCTATGGCAGGGAATCAAACATTCTTCCTAATTTATTTTACTTCCACAAATGAATTATGCCAAAGTAGTACAAAAATGATGGCATGAAACTATTATATTGAATCCAATTTGAATCACTGAGCCCAAAACAATTATCCTGAATGATTGGAATAAGACTATAATATTTGGTAAAGGCATGGGACTTTCTCCAGCTAACAGATTACAGATAACAGTGAAAGAAACCTTAAGTGTATTATCCCATTAAAGTGGGCATGGCACAAGTAGAATGGGTTCTAATTTGTCTAGGGACTCCTGACCAGACAATGAATTAACTGAGGATATGATCTCCTACAGCAGTTGCAGGTCTCTTGTGTGCTGCTTTCATCTAAGAGTTCATTTACAGGCTACAAACCAAAACCCCAGAACCATTCTTAGTTCTATCTATATAGAAAGCTGAAGCTCTGTGCATGCCAACAAAGTGAGACTTCCTTTCAATGAAGATCTGAGATGGCAGGTACAATTTCAGTTGCTTTGGCAAGGATAACAGTTATGGCCTTATGACTGCCATATCTAAGTGCCAAAAGAATAGGAGAATTTATTATCAAGGGTAGACAGTCAGTAACCCTGTGTGCAAAACTGAGTGTGATTCTGATATCAGTTTGAGAACCAAGTTCATATTATAGATGGCTATAAATGAAAGGTTTAAAATTCTAGAACCCCTTTTATGAACCTCCATATGATAAAAGTGTTCTCCAAATTTCCTGCCACTGGCAGGTGGTATACAGAGATAGCTGTTTGTAGACAAGGCAGAATATCACATTCTAAATAGTTGTAGTAGTGGTCTTGGTACTAATGGATAAAATCACTTCCCCCAGCATTGTAGGACTTTAAGGTGAAAGGTGTTATGTAATAGTAGAAATGTTCCAACCATTGGAGAAAAGAAACCCTGTTTGCTTTGTATGTTACTTTCAGAGTCAGACTGAGGCTCTTTAGGGTTTCTGTATTAACAGATCCTGTTTGTATAGAATTCAAAAGGGCTGATCAACGCTCATAGAGAAGAATGAAGAACTACAATTGCCTCAGTTTGAGTGATTCGAAGTACAAGAGGAAATAGAGAAAAGGTACAAAGAAACTTTCTGTTTCAGGAGATTGACAGCAGTTGACACATTTGCTCTGAATTTGTTGCTGAAATTGTCACTAGATTTATTTCTGTGGAGCTCAATTTGTTGAAATGATCTGAGTAAATGTTTGATGAAGGATCTATTCATAAAGCAGGATGTTGTTCCCACTGAAGGCAGTCACTGTAAAGTTCTACACCTTGGTGAAGCTCTCAACAGAATTGAGTGTGAGTTTTTCACAACACCAGTGCTATATTTATGTGACACTGAAAGAAAAGTAGTGGAAATGAATTCCTCCTTGTTTACATATCCCACAACAAAGGTATTGTCTGTTCAGGCACACATCAATTTGTTACACAAGTGTTCTGGTGGAATTGAAGGACTGCAGAGCCAAATAAACCAATCAGAGCTCAAGGATTACGGTTAGATCCACAATCCTTTAAGATTTATATCCCATCTGCTGAGGCAGTCACTCAACAGGACAAGAGATGAGGCCTGAAGCACAGTGTTTATCTGAAAAGCACCATTTCATCATGGCAGCCACCTCCTGGTTGATTTCAATGCCAGGGGAACTAAAACACTAAGTTCACTTGCAAAATTTTCATGGGCAGCCTTATTACAAGCACCACAAATATGGTTACTGCTATTAACCTTAGAATTCCTATATAGCACTGAGACTGAATCCTGCTTCCCAATTAGTGGTAGGAAGTGGTATTTCAGCTGAACAGTCCTTAAATGTACAAGTGGTAGCAATGTGATGTCCAGTGTTGTTTGGAACCAGAATCATGGTGGGTTCTGTAATTACTTTAGACTGGATTTTTCTGAGCTCATCAGGAAGCTTAATCTCCCACCCAAAAAGGCCAGAAAGCTTTCAAAAGGACAGTGTTCCAGGATGTCTTCTCCCACTGAATGACAGCATATTCTAACATCTGTGGGGAGTAAATGAATGAGGTAGAGCTTAGGTTTGATCTGAATTTACTTAACACTAGTTACAAAATACTTTTGAAATCTTTAATTTTGAAATCTGGAGCAACTGTTGACTCAATCCTAATTCAGAAGGTTAAAACCAGTTAGGTACCAGTACACTCAAAAATACCAATAATTTTATTTCAATAACCAATGTCCTAGAGGTTCTTATTAGCCTCAAAATGTTATCTCCACAATTTATCTCATTTTTAGTGAAGAGTCCAAAGAATGTTATCAACTGTATCTCAGTGAATTGCCCACAGCAGTTTCACTGACACCACCCATTAGAACACAAGAATCTCAAAAGGAGGAAGAAGATGGAAAATATGCAATCTTGCAAGCCATCTCATTTAGTATTGCTCTGAATAGTTTATGTAAGCAATATAGGCTATGTAGTTGAATTTTTCACCCGTACCTTAGACATATTATGATAATTAACTAAAGTGGTTTATGAAATGAGTTATTGTCTAGAAAATATTGCTGGATGAAAGGCCTCCCCCAATTTGTCAAAATCAATTTCAATTTTTAAAAAAACTTTATGTCTCATTTTTCAAGTCTCCAGTTGGGAGGAAATTAGAGTGGCACACACCCACAAGGGCAGTCATCACATCAGGGCAGGTAGTAGGCCCTAGCACATGTTCTGTTGACATCAGTTCAGGCCAGGTCAGCAAGAACAAGAACCAGCATCCTATTCATTCCTTAAAGATAATTTGAAGCGTTTTTTCATTCCCTAACCCAGTTCAACACTGCTGTGCACTCACCAGAACTGGGTGAAAGAAACAGCAAGCTCAGATTGGCATTCAGGAAATAAAAAGGACAACATTCCTTATTCTTGTAATACAGGCATTCACTGACTGAGCCACTAGATTACTTTCAGCTAAGTGTATCTCATTACTTGAAGTACACAACTTAGGCGCATGTCTGACAACTTTCTGAACACTATGCATCTACAATCATCTTTGACTTCGGCACATGACACATATGAGAAATAAGTTCGAAAGATAGTCTTTTTTCTCTCTACAAATCATGCAGGACTGAAGGGATTTGTACGGTAACAAATGCCTCATAATCACATAGAGGATCCTTCAGTATAAGCTCCACCACAAGCGAAGACTAATCTGCACCGGAGCACATTTAGACACCAGTACCAGCACAACAAAAACAATCACCAGTGTTGAAGGTATGGCATTGTCAGAAAAACAAGCACTAGCAAATCAAAAGTGGACATAAAACACTGGTAGAGAATGTTGGAAGGTTCACTTGATGATACCAGGGATGAGAAGTTTTAGTTATAAGGAGAAACAGGAAGTATTTTCATCAGAGCAGTGAGGGCTAATAGGATAGCTAGCCCTCACAGGCGTCATTAATTAACATGACTCCACATAGAAAATATGGAGTCATGTTAATTAATGACGCCTGTGGCACTCCAACTACTTGGTCCCATTTACTTGTCTCCTAGGACAGCGGGAAGTATGGATGACTCTTCTCTAGCAATATACCCAAATTTTATGGGCTTCTCGAAGAAACCACTGCCCAAAAAATGCATCTTATTTCTAGCCTCCTAGAAGTATCCTCCATGCATTTAACAGCTTGTGTGAAAAATAGTTAGATTAACTGCTTTATTACTCAATTTTTTAAGACATTCAAATGACAGAGAATATTTTTGTGTAGATGGTAGAAATTGTTTCAATAAGGAAATATATGCTCATTTCCTCAAAAGTCTGTTAAGATATACCCTATTACACCTATTAGCAACCTAAAAACATACGGAGCAGGAGTAAGCCATAGGGCCCCTCGAGCCTGCCCTGCCATTCAATCAGATCATGGCTGATCTTCAACCTCAACTCCACTTTCCCATCCAATCCCCATATCCCTTGATTCCCCTAGAGTCCAAAAATCTATCCATCCTGCACAAAGAAAGGGGTATACAATTGCCCACACAAATCACAAAGTCTGCTGGACTTTCTTACTTACCACATCACCCATATGACCCTACTTTGGGGTTGACCTCCTGCACATCAATGAATGTTATTTTGTCATATACTTTCAGGAAGAAACTAAAGCATAATTAAACTTTACTCATGGAATTATTTATATTTCCAAAGTAAAACATATGCCCTTCCAAAATACATTATGCTAAAGTATGATGAAATATATAAAAATGTCAGTTGTATCCATGTTACAACTCTTCCTCCCAGTTTAAGTTCAGCTGAGTTTGGCTTCAGGCAAGACACTGAAAAATCTCAACAAACTCAACGGAGTACTGAGTCAAAGCTAGACAAGATTAATCTGCTTTCCAGAATGAGTTGCTATTACACAGACAGCAATACTTGTTTGATCAGGTCTTAAATACATGCTGCCACAACTAAAGCATATTCTGGTTTGCCTAAAGCTGCTCCTTTAAACTTCACAGAACAGTGACCCGGGTATTCCAATGTAAATAACGAATATTACAAAATATGAGTCCATCTGTCCCTTTTTGAGAAAAATGAGTGGTTGTTAGATCAGCCAAAGCCATCAAACACAGTAAGTTTTAAAATGTGGTTCTAAATCTATTAAGCATCAATCACATTCAATGCTTAATTCATGTGTACATTTATGTTTTTTGAAAATGCAATAGTCCTTTTTGTTGTCCTAAGGAAACTAGTTTTCAAAAACAATGGTAATGCTACTCAAAATTACCTTGATCATGGTAACCCAGTGCACAATACAATGGTGTATGAATGTAATGCACAAAAGGATAGCATGTCTTTCCTTTCACAATTCCACATATTGGGGTAAGAACTACTGCGATTGCAATGTGCAGTGACATTGGTATGCCATTCATGAATAATTCCTGCATTCACTATTTGTGGCAAAATCGTAAATGTGATCTAAAAGAATGTTACTGATTTTGTTACGAACACTGAACAAAAGAATTGAGCTTGACTGAATTTACAATGTCACTACACAAACCAACCAGAGAAAGTCTTACCCAAAGTGAGTCCCTGGTCTAAGATTGGTCTGCAGTGCTTGTGGTGCTCTGAAGCATCTCCTACTGGTCAGTTCAAGAAGGCTGGCAGACACCTTGGTCGCCTGTTCATCTTTCCGTCAAGTAACAGTGTGTGATTCAAAATGAAGCCCAGCCACTGAATTTATTTAGGTGACTGCTGTCTGCGAAGATTCCGGACTTGATGAACAAATAGTATAGGTGCAGGTGATTGTGCAGCGCTTAGAGACAAGTAGTTGGTAAAAGTCATGCATGCAAATAAAAGGTCAAACAGCTGTACCTTGTTCTGAAGATCTTTTTCTTTGCAGCTAAATCTGAGAAAATTTCAATGACATTCCATTATGGTAATATGGAAGTAAGCAACTTTTAAGGTCGTGTCAGATCTCTGGGCATACTGGCTGAAACTCTGAGGTAGTGTGACCATCTTGAACCTTTTTTGAGGTCTTATGTAGGGTAGAGTCCCCCATGTTTTTACGGAATACAAAATACTTACAGTAGAAGCCAGTTTGTTCTTGCTCAGAGTGAATTGCTTTGATTGTGCTTGATGTTAGCAATTGGTCAATCTCAGCAAATAATGTCTGGTTTTGTAAAGAGTCTGATCAGACTACCCCACAAAATTTCAAACTTGTATTCATAAAATGTGGATGAACACTCTCTCTGATCCTCTCAAAAAACCACGCATCTATCTATCACAAAGTACTCAAGGTGCTGCAAAGGAGTGGAAGCTCCAGTAAGTCATTGTTGTGAGGCGGCATGGATCACAACACAGCCGATAAACCAGTGAAAATAGTGGGAAATTCAACAACTTGCACTTTTATAATATTTTTAACGCAATAAAAAAGTTCCCACGTGCTTCACAGGTGAAAAATCAACCAAACCTTGATCAGTGATGGGAGAACGCTTTTGGGTGGTGACCAAAGGCAAGATCTATGAGATGAGTTTTAAACAAGTTTTTGAAAGGGGAAAGGATGCAAGGTGGAGGAGTTAGAAAAGAGCATTCCTCTGTGTGGGACTGAGACAGCTGAAGAAACTGCCAGTGGAGGTGGAGCAGAGGGAGTGAGATGCAAAGGAGGCCAGAGTTGGAGAGACAGAGCTGAAGAAGGTTGTAGAGATAAGGAGGGACTTTGAATTTGGTAAGTTGGCTAAAGGCTCTGGCATGACCTCTTAGCTGAGCAGTGAGCATCTTCAAAAAAGGTCCTGCCTCTTATAACCAATATTCCCAAGTTTTGCCAGTGCTTTTTAAAAGATTCAGCTCTGGTCTAATTACAAAGTGATGAGGCATTTTTACACCTCTATGATCCATATATATTGGAACATTAGTGAGTTTGGATTAAGAATACTTGAGCTGAATGCAGTCTTCTAGTTCATAGACCCACCCACTTCTGCACTGACTCTGAACCAGTTCATGTATCATATGATATCAAATTACCAACTCCACACAAGCAAGGTGGTTTCCTCTGGGTAGACAGTGACTAAGGGGTCAATTTTCGGATGGCCGAGCGGGTGCGTTCGTGCCCGGGGGCGGGGTGGCTTCTAAAATTGGGGATTCCCGGAGGGGGTCCGGAGCCCGGCTCCAACCCGCCCACTTCCGGGTTCCCCCAATGACACGAATCGGTGCGCGTGCAGCCACCGCATGCGGAACTCCTACCAGCAATCAAAGCTGGCAGGATCCCACTTAAGATCATTATCTGGGTACTTGAGGTCGTTTACAGACCTCATTAGTTGGAGATTTCAGGTGGATTCGGATTTTGGACTACCCAGAGCGTGTTTCCCATGCTGGGGGAAACACTCCCTGTTTAAACAGACGTGTTGCAGCCAGCAGCAGCTGCAAAGGTCCATTTAACAGGTGCAGGGTAAACCCTCATTCATTGCAGCAGGGCAACTCTGTCACCTCAGACAAAGATTTGCCTGCCACACCATTGTCTCCACACTCCAAATTATTAAATCATACCCTAAGCTCTGCTGTCCAAACACATTTACCTACTTTGTGGACCCCCTCACACTCACACCGTCAAGATGGGGGTTCCATTGCTGCATTCATCACTCCATTGGAGGACGAGCAACATCACCAGCCTCGCCAGGCATGCCGTCCACCTCCGCCATGTGGAGCTACACAACACAGTGCTGTGCAACAGGCACCTGCACAAAGTAGTCGTGCAACTATACATACACCCACTGTAGGGTGACCCAATGGGTGGCATCAAGAGTGTTCATGGAGAACCTCATGAAAGGGCATTATTGCACAAGCCAGTCAAGAATGGCCAAGGTGTGGCAGTAGTGGTGACAATATAATATGTAATGTGAGTTGATCAGAAATCAAACATAAGTAAAATCCATGACAAACCCTCAAACATCCTTGTGCATCCCCTTCATGCTCATGACACGTTTGCCTTACGCTTCCTATTACACATACGTGATGCAAGCCCTGTGGCTGCAGCACAGGTAGTGGCAGGTTGGGTGAGGCTGACTGTGAAAGAGATGCATGAGAGGATGAATGGTAGTGGTGGGATGAGTACTGGCGAGATGAGTAAGTGCAGGTAAGATGAGGATAAGCTTTGAGTGGGTGTGAGGAGTGATGTGATAGAGTAGTGTTGGCAGTGCAGAAGGAGATGTGGGTTGGGGGCGGTGATGTGGCAGACGGAGTGTAGGGGAATGAGTAAGTGTACTCGCTTCAGCTGACCTACTTAGGTCACTGAAGCGCCTCCTGCATTGTATGCAGATGCGTGATATGTTGGTGGTGCTGGTGACCTCCTCTGCCGCCTCAAGCCAGGCCTTCTTGGTGGCAGAGGCAGGCCACTTCCTCCGGTCCACCGGGAAGAAGATCTCTGTCCTCTCCCTCCTCCTCACCCCATCCAGTTGGACCTGGAGTGAGGCATCATTAAACCTGGGAGCAGCCTTCCCCCTGGGCGGCTCCATGCTGTAATTTTGGCTCCTTTCTGCAGTTTCAGTCAGTGGAGGACTGCCCCTTTAAATAGGGCTCCTCCAGTTGACAGCCTAAGATGCGAGTGTGCAGTCCACCCGCTGCGCAGCTTTCCAGTGCGAAACCTGGAAGCCAAGGTAAGTGGCTTCAATTTACTTGCGATCACGTGGGGAACCTACCGATTTTACTGGGTGGGTTACCCACGCGCCCAGTCGACCCCCTGCTGGCAACCCGCCTCCCTCCTAATATCAGGCCCTAATATTGAATCAGACCATTTATGCAAATTTGAAATTCATTGCTTTGCAACAGTCATTCTAATAGAGCTCTTTCACTTGTGCCCACATTCTGAAATACTCTATCTGCCTAATTTTCTCCTGCTTCTTTAGGCTAGCGAGCAAATGCAAGAGAAAAAAGTGCTGAATAACACTGTTAGCAAACAACAAAGCCAGCAATCTTTGAAAAGAGAAAGTGGAGAAAGAGTAAAAGAAGCCAAGCCACTTTTACAATGCATAAAGGGGTGATATATCAGCTCAGTTTAGTTATTCCTAGTGCTATTATGAGGAGTAATTTCTGTTTGCTTTACACAGGCTTCATTGGGTAACAGATTCATAAGCAGAAAAAATATTTTTAAATGCAGCTTAGTATTTAAGGAAAGCTTATGTTTGGATAAAGCCCACAATTTATTGGGTTCAAAACAGACATCCCTGTTTTACCACAAACTGGTATTATCTTTCAGCCAAGCTTTACAAACATTCACTGTCTGTATAAACTAAATAGCGCTGAACATCTGTTTTATTACCATAACATGAAACCGATTCTTGGCTTTATTAAAAAGTATCCAATAAAAATAACTTGTATTTGTAGAGCGCCTACCACATCCTCAGGCCATCCCAAAAGCGCTTCACAGCCAATGGAAGTACTTTTGAAGGTGGTAGCCAGTGTGTGAAAAGCAAGGTGCAACAAACAACGAGATAAATGACCAGGCAATCTATTTCAGAAGCACAATACTGCGGATACAGGAAATCTGAAAAGCTCAGCAAATCAGATAGCATCTGTGGAGAAAGAAACAGAGTTAAAGTTTCAGGTCAAAGACCTTTAGTCAGAACCCCAGAGTCAACTCTGTTTCTTTCTCCACAGATGCTGCCTGATTTGCTGAGCTTTTCAAGCATTTTCTGTTTTTATTTCAGGCAATCTATTTTGCTGGTGTTAATTGAGAGATGAATGTTGACCAGGACACCGGGAGAACTCCCCTACTCTTCTCTGAATAGTGCCATGAAATCTTTTACATCCATTTGAACAGGCAGACAGGACTTCGGTTTACATCTCATCTGAAAGATGGCACCTCTGACAATACAACACTCCCTCAGTACGCACTGAAATGTCAGCCTAGATTTATGTGCTCATCCAGACCTTCTGATTCAGAAGTGAGAGTACCACCACTGAGCCAGTCTGGCACTACATCTTTCTTATCACAAAGGCAACTCACAGCTACTAATAAACCTTAACAATTGTATCTATGTATTGGTATGGTCTCAGTTCCTAAATTTGATGTTAAGATTCCTGTTTCCACTCTCCCCCCACCCCACCCCCTGATATAAAATTCTAAACACATACCCTTGCGTTTTTTTAAATTTGGGTTAGCTGATCTGGTGAAACACATCACAAATAACTGAGACTTAATATAGTACTTATATTGCACTTATATTTGTATAGGCCTGCATTGTCAAGCAAACTAAATAAACCCATATGGGTTGGAAAAAGGGAAATCTTAGTGATTTAAGTAAAAAGGAAATGGCGAATGGATATTTAGTGGTAACAGGATGTAACTAGAACAGACTTGGAATCTTAACACTCCAGAAAGTTAGTTGTGGAAACGATGTCTCAACTGTTGACTTTGAGAGTCAAATGTTAAAGCTAGTCTGTGCAAAAAAGCTTGATTTTGAAGGGCTAGATTATTGCTCCGACATAAAGAACACACCTCCCAGAGCTATTCAGCAATTACACATTCGCTTTTTAAAAAAAACGGTCTGTAGCTGGGTTCTAATTAATTTAACCATTTAACCAATGCAAATTAAGTTATTGTAATTACAAACAGACAAATTTTCTGGAAATGACAATAATTTTCTGGAAACTAAATTTAAACTATTTTGATTGCAATGGTAGAGCTCTATCCCAGATATTTTAAAGCAACTTTGGTTTTACCAATAGTTTTTAGGATCTGTGAAAATGGTTATTCTTGTTCTGAAAACATACAACATTGTTCCTAATGCAGAATTAAGAAAATTAAAAACTTCCAAAAATCTACTTTAAATCAAAGCAATTAAATAAGCAAGCACATAAGTGTCTCATCCTTTATAGTTCAGAAATCCATTAACACAGACTCTGAAATAGCAGGTTTTTTTTAAACATAGAAAACTGTTTATAAATATAAAAAGGCTTGGTTTTATGACAATATTAAATTTGTCTATCCAATTTGTGCTGGTGAAGATTACTATTTGGCTGAATTGTCTACCTACTCATAGTCAACGTACAGAAAATTTAGCATGCTTATTCAGCCATAAGAATGCAAAAAAGCATGGAATGAAAAAACCTCATTTGGCTAGTTCATCTTTCTCCATTGCAGAAACACTTCCTTTCTTCCAATATTTTTATTTACGATTTTATTTACTAAGAACAGTAAAGTCTTCGTATATTTGTTTTCCATGTTCCTCAAATCAATAGAGATGTCCTCCTCATAATAGGCATGGATCTTTCCTCCAATGCCTCTCCTGCAAACAGGATATGTCAAATTAAAGAAAAAACTGCAAATGTTTGAAATCAAACAAAAACAGAAAATGCTGGAAATACACACAGGTCAGTCAGCATCTATGAAGACAAAAACCATGTTAGGACATTTCAGGTGCATAGCCTTCATCAGAGTCAGTATTTTCAGTTTTTGTTTCAAGATATGTCAAGATAAGGCTTTGGCCACAAAGTACATTTTTCTTGTTTCCTCTTGGATAAAGTTCTCAAGCTCCAAAAGGATCCAAAAACTGGCTACCATCCCAGAAGTGATCTGTAAGCTACAAAAACTTTAAAAATTCCTATGAAGTAGCTTGAATTGTTGATTTATCTGAGAAAACAGCTTTCATACATCATGTACACAGCTGATTCCCTCTTTTGCCCAGTTATGGATCATCAGTGTATCATGGGGCAGTAAATTTACATTAAGTATCAGAAATTTAAGTCTCTGGAGCAGAGGATCTATGTGTTCGAGCAGAAATTGTCCACCCTCTTCCAGAATCAGGGAGGATGAGAGTTTTTTGGATTGGATGCTCAAGAATATGCTCAGCTAAGAGGCAGTGCTGGGCAGTTTAAGACACAGTGATAATGTAGAAAGAGAGAAGTGGGTGACCATCTGCAGTGGCGGCAGACAGAGAGAGAACTCACAGGTGCAAGGAATTCCTGAGTTATTGGTACTGTCATTGGAAACTTAGTGTTGGACAAATATTAAGTGAACAGTGACTGCAACTCAGGAGGGCACTGTGAAGCAAGGGACGACCCAAGAGTGTGACACCATCACCTCCAAGTTCCTCTCCAAGTCACATACATCATGAACTTGGGGATATATCGCCGTTCCTTCATTGTCGCTGGCTCAAAATCCTGGAACTCCCTTCTCAACAGCATTATGGGAGCACCTTCACCACATGGACTGCAGCAGTTCAAGAAGGCGGCCCACTACCACTTTCTCAAGGGCAACTAGAGATGGGTAATAAATGCCAGCCTTGTCAGAGACATCTCGAGAATGAATATTTAAAAAAACTCTCATGTCAGTGAGGTAAATCCAATGCAGGTTATCCCTCCCTTTACCAATTCTTGCTAAACTATACCAAGTTATTATGGCAATAAAGGTGAAGAAACTAGAGTGGCAGGGGGATGGGAACCTGAGCGGGGAGTCAGAAGGGAATAAAGTTGAGAGCAGAAAGAGAGGGGAAGACCCAGGGGAAATCTACAATACAAATAGTACAAACAGTTGTTCAAGAACAAGTGAAAGGGAAAAGCGTAGAGCAACGGAAAGAAAGTGTACTTTAGGCACGACAGATAAAATAAAAACTAGAAGGCGTAAGGCGATTAATCCAGCATCAAAGCTGTGGCAGGGGGTTGGGAACCTGAGCAGGGAGACAGAGGAAAGCGTGTCAGGAAGGGACAGAGGTATGGAGTAAAAGGTAAAGTGTTAAAAAAGGAAAAAGCAGGAACTAAGTGTCACAAAACATATTTGAAAGTTCTTTATCTGAATGCACGTAGCATTCGTAACAAAATGGACGAGTTAACGGCACAAATAACTACGTATGGGTATGATCTTGTGGCCATTACAGAAACATGGCTGCAGGGTGACAACGACTGGGAATTAAATATGCCAGTGTATTTAACAATCAGGAAGGACAGGCAGGAAGGAAGGGGAGGTGGGGTGGCTATGTTAATAAGGGAAGGAATCACTGAAATACAGAGAAATGATATTGGGACAAAGGATCAGGATAATGAAACAGTTTGGGTAGAGATAAGGAATAATAAGGGGAAAAATACACTAGTGGGCGTAGTATATAGGCCTCCTAATAGTTGCAACTCTGCTGGAAGAAGTATTAATCAGGAAATAGTTGGGGCATGTAATAAGGGAACAGCTATAATTATGGGGGATTTTAACTATCATATTAACTGGACAAATCAAATTGGGCAGGGCAGCCTTGAGGAAGAGTTTATTGAGTGTATTAGGGATGGATTTCTTGAGCAGTATGTAACTGATCCTACAAGGGGGCAAGCAACCTTGGACCTGGTCCTGTGTAATGAGCCAGGATTAATTAATAATGTCCTAGTTAAGGATCCCCTTGGAATGAGTGACCATAACATGGTTACATTCCATATCCAATTAGAGGGTGAGAAGGTTGGTTCTCAAACAAGCGTACTGAGCTTGAATAAAGGAGACTATAATGGTATGAGAGCGGAATTGATTAAAGTGGACTGGGAAAATAGATTAAAGGGTAAGACGGTACATGAACAGCGGTGTTCATTTAAGGAGTTATTTTACATCTTTCAAAAAATATATATTCCACTGAGGAAAAAAGGGTGTAAAAGAAATGACAGCCATCCGTGGCTAAGTAAAGAAATTAAGGATAGTATCCAAGTAAAAACAAGGACATATAAGGTAGCCAAACTTAGTGGGAGGGTAGAAGATTGGGAAGTCTTCAAAAGACAGCAAAAAGTAACAAAAGGATTGATTAAGAAAGGGAAGATAGATTATGAAAATAAATTAGCAAAAAATATAAAAACAGATAGCAAGAGTTTCTATAGTTATATAAAAAGAAAAAGGGTGGCTAAGGCAAACGTAGGTCCCTTAGAGGATGAGACCGGGAAATTAATGGTGGGAAACATGGAGGTGGCAAAAATGCTGAACAAATATTTTGTTTCAGTCTTTACGGTAGAGGACACTAAGAATATCCCAACACTGGACAAACAGGGGGCTCTAGGAGGGGGGAGGAGCTAAATACGATTAAAATCACTAAGGAATTGGTACTCAGTAAATTAATGGGACTCAAGGCTGATAAATCCCCTGGACCTGATGGCTTACATCCTAGGGTCTTGAGGGAAGTGGCAGTAGGGATTGTGGATGCTTTGGTAATAATTTTCCAAAATTCTCTGGACTCGGCAAAGGTCCCAGCAGATTGGAAAACTGCTAATGTAACACCCTTATTTAAAAAGGGTAGTAGGCAAAAGGCTGGAAATTATAGACCAGTTCGCTTAACATCTGTGGTGGGTAAAATTTTGGAGTCTATTATTAAGGAGACAGTAGCGGAACATTTGGATAAACATAATTTAATAGGACAAAGTCAGCATGGCTTTACGAAGGGGAAGTCATGTCTGACAAATTTGCTTGAGTTCTTTGAGGATATAACGTACAGGGTGGATAAAGGGGAACCAGTGGACGTAGTGTATTTAGACTTCCAGAAGGCATTCGACAAGGTGCCACATAAAAGATTATTGCTCAAGATAAAGAAGCACTGGATTGGGGGTAATATTCTGGCATGGGTGGAGGATTGGTTATCTAACAGGAAGCAGAGAGTTGGGATAAACGGTTCATTCTCGGACTGGCAACCAGTGGCCAGTGGTGTTCCGCAGGGGTCGGTGCTGGGTCCCCAGCTCTTTACAATCTATATTAACGATTTGGAGGAGGGGACCGAGTGTAACATATCAAAGTTTACAGATGATACAAAGATGGGAGAGAAAGTAGAGAGTGAGGAGGACATAAAGAACCTACAAGGGGATATAGACAGGCTGGGTGAGTGGGTGGAGATTTGGCAGATGCAATACAATATTGGAAAATGTGAGGTTAT